>NW_026922761.1:0-20798 GCF_032062105.1 Saccostrea cuccullata | reverse complement strand
ACTTCAATTAATGAAAAATACATGTACATACAAAAGCGTAATGGGGGCTTTATAATATATTTACGTAGAAAACTCCAAGATAAGTAATGATGGATTTTTTTTTTTAAAACAGTTGTTTGATGGCACTTTACCAGGACACACTGAAGCTCTAGGCCTAGAAGTCTGTGAAAGGTTGTCACAAGCAGGTGCTTCCCAAGTAAGTGCAATATGACTGATTGAATGTGCAATAGGAAAAATAAATAAAATAAAAGATAAATAAGATTGAGATTTAAAATTAGAAATAATTTTCTTCCATGAATCTGATCAATCAACAATTGATAGAGCCTATCTAGAGACACAGATTATTCTATAAATCTTATCACATTCATGTGTGGATGGGTGATGTTTTGTGTTTTCACTTTATGGATTTAAAGAAGAAAGAAAATAAAGACATATATTCAATATAATATTACGGATGTTTTGGTATGATTATATATACACTAGAGCGGGGCATTTTTAGTGAGCAATCGCTAATAATGCTCACAAACTTTTTGTTTTCATATATTCAGTGTTATTAAAATTTTAATATTGGAGTGCATCATTGCCAAAATGACAAGTTCTGGATGTTAATGGACTAGAATACTGGATTACTACATTTATTAGAACTTACATAGAGCAGTGAAAGTGTATTTTTGTTTGAATTGTTTGTTTTAGATTCCTTCTGAAAAAGATGAAGTCAAAGAATCAGATGATTTGTCAAATGCTGATGCAACTGTCACAGGTGACTTTGTAAGTATAATTTCATGTCTTCAGGTAAATCGTATACCAATTGTAATTGATAAACTGTCAAATTTGGACATTTTCAATATTAAAGCTGGACACAATTTGTAAAAGGAATTTATCTGCCATATTCAGCCATATCTGAGGGCCCCTATAAATGTTGTTCACTTGGTCACTGTTCAGTGTAATCAGTTGACACTGTGTAGATAACAGTATGCTACGTAGACCTGGTAGCACCAAAAATAAGTGAGTACTTCTTCCAAGACAGGAGAGAAATGTACCAAAGAAACTAAATAACAACAGTTTCACAGGTCAGAGGAGTATACAAATAACCACAAATACAACCGCAATAAAAAGTTAAAAAAAACAATGTAAGATAACCAGCACAAAAACATGACACCATTCCACACCAATACATTTGACAATAAGGCAGTCAGATATAAGGATTGAGAGCAAATTTAACAATTTTTTTACAATGAAGATTGAATCTAATGTGGCGTATACTTAAAATATAAATTTATGAGTTGTTTTTATCTCTAAGCCTTTAACTTCATTCTGTTACTAAAGAATTGCACTATTTACAGGTTTCCAATAACATGCCACATCAAGTTGTATGTTCACTTGAGCCAAATAAAGCACAGGAAACAGTGAGTTATTGACATATATCATAGAAAAATTGCAGATTCAACTTCCTTAATAAAGTATTTTTCTCTGTAAAATTCACTTTAAAGTATTTACCAAATAATAAGCTTCATTTCTAAAACCATTTTTGCTAGTTTCATGCTGACATTTTTGATTTTTTTAATTGACTTAAAACAAAACTTTATAGGCGGCTGCTTGTACAGATGAAACTATATAATAGACCTTCCCGTTGGTGACCCACCTAAGAAACAGCTAGTCGAGGGGAACACAGTTGGAATTGAAAAGAGAGAGCTACAGAAGTATAGGTAAAGTAGTGTTTTGTGGATGTTGTAAATTGAAACAATTTTTTCTGATCATCAGAGAGCCAAGGATGTCGGTTTATTGTCCGTCTTAATTTAGGGGGAGGGGGGAGGTGGTCCCTTGTTCGTCATATTAAGATTGAAGAGTCCTATATCATGAGAAACAAATTTTATAGAAGAATAAATTGGGGTGTGGAAATAATTCTTTTGAAAATCTGAAACATTGCAGGATCATGGTGGTCTCTTGTTTCTTTGAATGGGTAATAAAATGCCTGCACATGTATGTAGTTTATGGCCATGCAGAATTACATACTAGTAAAGGAATTTTTTATATTCTTATAATGAGTCGATTGAATCCAATTTTTAATGTTATTGAAAGTTTAAAACATTACACTCTTTTTTAGGTATTCAGGTAGACATGTCTGAGAAGTGTGAGACTTGTGATGTTGGTGGTCACCCAAGTGAAAAAAATCCTCAAACAAATCACTTTAAGAAATCACTTATGAATCAGTGATTTGAAGATGATTTGTAAGTGATGCAAATTCCCATGCAAATGAGCTAACAAATCACTCCTAACAAATTGTAAGCAAATCACCCTGAAATCACAACGAAATCACTTTGAATAAATTGTGTAGAAATCACTTCTGTTGAACAAATCGCAACCAAATCACTCCAAATAAATTGCAAACAAATCATTTCAAATAAATTGCAAACAAATCACTTCAGTTTAACAAATCACTTTCAAATCACTCCAGGTGCATACACACGTGTGTGCACGATGCCCATGTCACCATCCCTCAAATATTTGAAACACACATGCATGCATATTTGTTGTATATTAACAAAAATACTTTTGGCAAGAGTATTTTAAAATAAAAACTTTTACTAGGATGTGTTCTAATTAAGATGGCATCTGATGTATTTTAGATACACACACATGACTACGTGGCTCCAAATTCAGAATATATGCTATAAGCATACAACTGTTGACTTTTAGAAGTTGGTAAATGGTTAATTTTTTCTAATCTGAAATAAATATTTGTGTAGATACTTTGAAAAAGCCAGTACTTTGCTGAAGCTTATAGCTTTACACAGATTTTGTTTTAAACATTAATTGCCACCGACTTTGTTGTTGTTCTTCTGAAGAACAATAAATTCCATGTAAACATATAGAATATTAACTGAATCTTAAAGGAGGAAATGATAGCATAATACAGTTATACATACCTTAAAACTATATTTTGCATGGTTAAGGAAAAAACACCAGTTCCAACAAAAGAAAAGAGGTATGAATCTAGAACAGCACAATCTAGCTCCTTTCATTTCAATTCAAATCTGATAAATGAAAATTGGCGGTAGAGTTTCTAATACTGACCAATCAGCAAGCCAGGCGGAAGTTGTGAAGTAAATCACTCTCAAATCACTCTGAAGAAGGACCATGAGATCAACAAATCATTTACAAATCATCCAGAAGAAAGACTAAGTTAACAAATCATCTTCAAATCACTTTGAAGAAAGACTAAGTTCCAGAAATCATTTTCAAATCACCTTGAAGAACGGCTAAGTTCAACAAATCATGAAGAAATCACTGTAACAATTTCCTAAGTTTAACAAATCACTCAGAAATTGTCTGAAATGGGAAAGAAATCACAAGCAAATCACCCCTTCATAACACATTGTAAGCAAATCAAAGTCATCATTTTGGTAGAAAGTGATTTAAGCATGATTTGTTAAATGAATTGCTTACAAATCACTGAAACAAATCACTTTTAAGTGATTTTAAAGCAATTTGTAGGCAATTTGTAAGTGATTTGTTTGAAAAAATTTTCACTTGGGCAGTGTGGGGAGACAGAACAAATGGAGGATTTTATGGATGATAGTATGTTTGACAACATCACAGACCAGAATTCTGATGCCGAAAGCTCCACTCATGACATTACACAAAATGACGAAAAGTAAGTTCACATGTTAAGCTGAGTTTAATCTACAACTATGATACCCACTGGCCACTACTACACATTATACCAAGGATTTGTGCTACTAGCCTAATTTAAGAGATTCTATAGTTAGTTATTTTTAGGTTACAAGATTTGAAGGTCTGTCTCTGTCTTTCTGTCTGGAACTTTTTATGTTTCTTTTATGCTAAACAAGACAGATAATCATCTTTGACAATGCAAAAGGTCAGAGGTCATTGTCAATAAGGAGACAATTTCAATGATGTAATCAATGGTCATATCTGCTTTCATTTAACTTTTTATCATTGAGGACATATCATTTCACACACACTTTTGAATGCTTTCGCTTTAATTTTAATTCAGAGAATGTTGAGAATGTAATGTAAATATCATATCATTTTCTGATTTCCTAAAAATTCTATGATTACTGGGTTCAAATGTTGTTAGAGCTGTTTGATGCAACATCAGATAATTGCAACGGTATGCTTTAATTTTGTAGTTCTGAAGAACTGCCAATGGAGGAGCCAGAACCTTGTCATTTGGAGGAAAAATTTTTAGTATTCAAGTGGCAGCTACTACAACTCTTTCAGTTTTGTCCAAAATGTCATCTTCCAGCTCGTGGCATTATCGATAAGAGAGTTGGAACTTGCATTCACATAGTGCAAAAGTCCTCTGCATGTAACTTTGTCAATAATTGGGCCAGTCAACCTTATATTGGCAAAATGCCAGCTGGAAATCTTCTTCTTTCAGGTAACGCTTTATCAACATATCAAATATTCAATACATATTAATACTAAAGAATTTATTGTATTGAAAAAGTAACTTCCAATACGTCTCGGACAAGCAGATTTTCTTGTAATTTTGTGAAAAAGTAGGAAATTTGAATTTTAAATGTAAATTGTTTTGACAGTGAGACAAGAACTTCGAAATTGGTTTTAAAGCAATAAGTTTTTATAAAATTCATGCTTTAAATGAATTACATTGTATAAAACTTTTTTTGATAGACTTGTTAATCCAATATATCGGATATTATAAAATATTGTATCTTATCGTATTGATTTTTTTGCTCAATACACAGCCTTACTTTCAGGTTCCATTTTATATTCTGGCAGTCTTAGTAGCAAGTGCCTACTAATGTTCAAGTTGTTGAATATGGCTTGTTTTGGATGCAGTACGTTTTTTTAGGTAAGTATTACTTTTCTTTATGTTTGATTGGTTTATTAAGTCAATGCCTAATCTTGGTCAATTTTTAAGGTGTTGATTTATCAAGAAATCAATCATATGTGGGATGGGATGGTTTAATATAGCATTTCACATGCACATTTTTGTTAAACATTCCAGTTTTAAGTTGCAAATCCTGGAAGTTTAAAATTTATAAATACATTGATTTTCTCTTCAGTATATTGATACCTTTTAAAACATATACAGTCAAACTTGTTTTAAGAGGCCACCTTTGGGAAGTCCGGAAACTGGCCACTTAAGACAGGTGGCCTCTTATTCCAGTTTGTCCTCAAACAGGACATTCGGTCAATAAATAAACAACATTAAGCACTACAGTTAAATTGATTAATCATAATTAAACAGGTCAATTTCACAAAGGCTTTTTATGTGTATATATAATAATTCAAGCTTATTTAAAAAGAATATTAAAGAATTCCAAATGTTTAGGTTTTGTGCATGTTTCTATTCCTACATAATAATTAAAAATCTTGCATTCATCAGTGTGCTTTTGTTACATTAAAATATAAAATTCTTTTCATTTTCATTTGAAGAAATACATACAGTGCCTGACTATTATCCCTTTTTTATAAAGAAAAAATACACAAAAATACAGTTTAATGGTAAATAAAATAAAGCAAAGAAATTAAAAATATGTTCACTTTCATGAGTTAAAAAAAAATGGTCAGCAGTATAACACCCCCTCCCCCAATTAATTAATCGGTAATTAATTTACTTGCTGATGTTTTTAAAGTCTGATTAATCTTATTGTTTATAAAGCTTTATAAAAGAATTTCTATGTAATATACACAGACACACAAATGAAATTAAGCGGTTGACCAGAGAGATGTATTTAGGCAGTTGAAAATCATTCCATAACACAGGTGTCAAGTGCAGCAGAGCGTAATTAATCCCTATTGATCTCTCTTGATAGTGAAATTCACGAGATAATCATGGCATATGAAGCACTTTGTTTTCACAAGAGTAGCAATTAGGGCTTCTACATGGATTCAAAATCTAAAAGGTGTGAATTTCTTTAGCTAGAGAAAAGTATCAATTGTAATTTAATTCTTTTAATTTCTCAATCGGCGATCTTGAAAAATAATTACAAATTGATCTAAGGCTGTTTAAAGTTAATTCTACGTTTAACGTCACATCTAAGTTCAAAACCTACGAGGGAGGAAGGAAAAAAATAAACAAACAAAATTTTCAAACAATTGTGAATTTATTCAAATTAACCTATTCACTACATTAAAACATTACAATTAAGTAATAAGAGCATTTAATTGATATGACACCTAAGATTAATTTCCCTAGCAGAGTTTTTCCTTAGTATGTAAATCAGTTTGAGTCCTATTGTTAGCAAACAATGTAGTCTAAAACTGAATGTGCAGGAAAGTGGCTTTTAATTAGGCCTCAGTTGTCCTTTGGATTTATATTGCCACACGTCCGTGGTACTTTGGAGGCAAATGCTTCTTCTTGTGGGAATAGTTGATCAATATCTACAATTATAATTATTGATGACAATATTTAAAACTGTTTATTTTGAAATATCCTCAAATTGAATTATGTCATATTTTTTCTTAGTACTAGATCTACTAACATTAAGTTTTGAAAGTGTGAATACTCATATTTGGACCATACTGATAGCTGTTAGATTATCTTTAATACCTTGAATTCCACACTAAAGACTGAATTCTTCACGTCTTGGAATACCCAAACCACTTCCCTTACTCTCTTTCACTTGAAAGGCCCTATCTTCGGCAAGCTTCTCCCTGCTCAAATCGTTACGACAAGTATTATCTTTTCCAAAAATTGTAGCTATTTGTAGGTACATGAATTACGAAGAAATCAATTACTTTACTCATTACTGTTTCTTTCGATTTTTACAGAAATATTTTTAATATGAAACATATTAGATAAGATTTGAATGTTGCTTTTCACTATATATAAATCTTGGTTTTTGACACACTTTCCACTCAGTTAAAAAGTTTTTCGATTCTCTTCAAAATACAATGAAAAGTTCAGCCAATAGAATCACGAACAGAGCTGTCAGTCTGAACATGTGATTCGAAGACTGACAAAAAAATCAACAAACTAGACTTTGTCATTAACTTCAATCATAAAATCATCTATTTTTTACTTACATTTATGGTCCCAAACTCTTTAATTCACTATTTTTCTTTAATAAGACACCAACTGCCTTTACTGCTGCTGTCAAAGCACATTTTCTGTCACTACGGGAAGCAGAATTCAGTCGCTAATTGTAGAACCAAACCGGAACAGACATACGGAATTCCGAATTGTTTGTTTTTTTCAAAGACGAAATTCTCATAAACCTACGCGCGCGGGTGACGTTAAACGTAGTTTTAATTTTAAACAGCCTAACAGGACAAATATTTTATTTTCATAAACACAAACAGAGTTCAGCGTAACTAAAAGCAATTTGTTTAATTGCATTAATAGGTTAAATTGACTAGCGAGGATATAATTACTCAAGCCAATGCGTTTAAAAGATGTGATAGGATCGCAACAAGTGACGAAATGGCCGCCTATTACAGTGTCAATAAGGCTGTTGGGGGAGGATTTGAGTGGCCGCTGGCCGCGTTACACAGGTGGCCGTTTATTCCAGTTAAAATATATAGGAAAAATGTTCGGGGGGAACTGAAAGTGGCCGCTGACCGCAAGTGGCCGTTGATTTTGGGTGGCCGCTAAGACAAGTTTGACTGTATGACCTTTATCTGTAGGCATCAACAACAGTATGTTTTGCCAACTGTTGTGCTACATTGGAAGCAGGCACAGAGTGCTATTATTGTCGACTTAAAGTCACAGAACAGAGGGTTGGTGCTTGCTGGTGATGGACGCTCAGACAGCCCTGGTCATTGTGCAAAATATGGTGCATTTACTTTCATTGAAACCAAGATCAATAAAGTTCTAGACATTCAACAAGTGCAGGTACTTTTATATATTTTATGATTAGGCTATCTAAATTTAATTCCCTGGTTCTCAGGCCAATTTTCTCCAAAACAGATGCGGGAGGGCGGCATTTTATTTTTCATTTTATTGGCAATAAAGTAGATGAGGGAGGTATTTTTTTAAATTTTAATTTCCGAATTTTCTTTAACATAAAGATAATTTTTTTAATCACAGATATACTTTCCATTTCTGGTCAAAATTTCTGCTTTATCCATTACTTAACAGCGTGTAAACATCGTAGGTAATGTCCTCGAATGTATTTTCAAACGAAGTAGCCAAAATCTCATTGTAAAGGGCTACCGGAAGTGATATTTGAATACTTAACTACGAGACAAATGAGGTCGGAATTTTTTTTCCCGGATTGATCTCCGCAACACCCACTTTTTATTTTATCAAAAATACAATAAAATCGGCAATGCGGCTACCTCAAAACGGATGCGCGCGGGCCTGAGAACCAAGATTTCAATTTTATATGGCCTTATATTGATTTCTTTTTTTTTTCTTTTTTTTAAGTTAAGGTGATAATATTTTATTATTAGGCCAAGTAAATTTAAAATTTCGGTTTTCAGGCCTACACCATCCCTTTTGAATTAGCCACATTCCAAATTTTATATTGATTAAAATGCAAAGTTATGCAGAAACCCGTCTGGAAAAAGAGTTCTGCCCTCATTTGAATATCATTTCCTGTTACCATACGCAAAGAGTCTTGGGTACCTCATTTAAAAATATATTAGAAGATAATGCTTATGATGTTCAAACTTTGATAATCAATGAAAAATGC
The DNA here is from genome assembly GCF_032062105.1 of Saccostrea cuccullata. Lineage (NCBI taxonomy): Eukaryota > Metazoa > Mollusca > Bivalvia > Ostreida > Ostreidae > Saccostrea > Saccostrea cuccullata. The sequence goes on along the minus strand of NW_026922761.1, from coordinate 12,168 downwards.
AAACATAATGTTCAGACATGATCAGTATGGAAAGTATATCAATGATCAAAGAATTTTTATTATTATTTTATAGAAAATTGGATACTCATCACCATGAAAATGATTTAAAATAAAATACTTTCTCCCACATTGGCCTGAGAACCAGAGAATTAAATTTATGTAGCTTAAACACTGAATTTAATCTGTTTGAATTTCTTGTTTATGGTTCGAGTTCTTGTTTGAGGATTTTTGGTGGCACAAACATTTACCTGTCAATCTAAAGGTTAAATCTTTCCAGGTAATTTTCATTTCTATTGAAAGCAGTGTTTATTTAATTCTAGGAAAGGTTTCTAAAATGGACAGCATTTGAATGTCCAAAATTTGTAAAAATGTACAAATGTCCTTAATTAAGTGGAATAATTTATGGCCATAACTCACTCTCAAATATGATATGTTAGATAAAATAACTTCAGCATAGATTCAGTTATTAAATATGAAAAAATTTAAAAAATATATTAAGTGAATTAAAACTGTCATTTCATTCCTTATATATTCAATTTGGTTAGGGGTTAAAAGGTTATTCATTCTGACTAGTAAAGTTTTGCCATCATTAGCCTGAATGGGCTTGTGCCGAACAAAATTGGTGCATACTGCTTGTGTTGAAGAGTTTTGGCATGAAACTAAAACCTTTGTTTTTTTTTTTAGAGTTGATTTTGTTCACCTTTATTTTCTGGAACAACTACATGTAAATCTTAAACAGGTATGATCATCACATGTATATCTCAGCCAAGTGTGTTTATCTAAGTTATGCATACTTTATCTCTTGAGTGAATTGGAAGGACTATAGAATAGTTCTTGCTATTTTAAGTAAATTGTGTTTATTTTTTTAAATGTAAATCCTTAGTTATGTTTTCTCCATTATTCATTAATTCATGATACATTTAGACAGACCATTTAGTTGAAAGTGTACATGAATACATGTTTGATTTCTGTTCTATTTTTTCTACAGAGTAATGAAGTTCCAAATAGTTCATGGTGTGAGCATGAAGGATTAAAAAGAAGTGTTAGATTCCTGAAGGATGAGGGGTTGCAGTTAGACACCCTTATTACAGACAGACACAGACAGAATAACAAGTGGATAAAGGAAAACCTTGATGGAACAAACCACTTCTATGACATCTGGCATGTTGCAAAAGGTATGTACTTATGAATGAAGAAAATTTAAGTGAATAGTATGGATATATTTAAATTATATTAGAAATTCAAGTGGTATGAAATATTTACATACAAGTATGAGTTAAACATATACATAAATTAACTTTGTAGGCACAGGAAAGAAACTGGATGCTTTGGCAAAGGTCAAGGATTGCGATATTGTTGGTGAATGGAAGCAGTCCATCACCAATCATATGTATTGGTCTGCAGGTTCTACACCAGATAACAATGGGGAAATGATTGTTGCCAAGTGGGAGTCGGTTATCCAGCATGTGCAAAACATCCACACCAACCACCCAAATACTCTTTTCCAAAGTTGTCTTCATGATCCCCTGTAAGTAGATGACGAGCGGGAAATAGAGTGGCTTAATCCAAGTATGATTTTTTTTATGCCTATTCAAATATAACACACTATTTTTTAAGAATATTTTAATTATTCTGTAAAAATTTTCAATCTTCCAGGATAAATTACAAATGTGATATGTATATTTATATATTTTATTTATTTTGGATTTTTAGCAAGCAAGGCTTTTGAGCAACTGGAAAAGATTCTTTTAAACAAGACCCTCTTAAAAGATATTTCAAGACTTTCCAGTCAGGAGCAGACATCTTCATTGGAGGCTTTTCATAGCTTAATACTCCATTTTGCTCCCAAGAATACAGCCTTTTCTTATCTTGGAATGTTATGTCGGTGAGTAAAATGCTACATACATACATTCTAACATTGAAGTGGCCGTATGATGAACATTACTGTTTTAAAACTAACTGGCACTTTCTAATATTCTGAAATATTTACATTTACTGATGTCTTCCCTTATATAACAATGATAATGAAATTGAAATTCAATTTTCAATGACATGCAGATGGTCACATGATCCGATTTTCTTGCATATGGAAAGCAAAACTGTACGAGCCATGAGGAAAGTTCAGATTGTCACGTCACATGACGTCGAGGGAAACATTAAGTTGAAAAACTTTGTATTTTAGAGTATGCCATGCACCTCCAACAAGAGTTGGTTGATGGATACATCCAAGGGCCAAGCCAGTTACGAGATTCCATTGATAATCTACGTGCAAGGGTACCCAATTTTTTATCCGCAAATGCAGATGCAGATCAACCCGACAAGGCAGAGGCTGTGGAGATGTTCATGTCCAGATATAACAGATGATGACACTCGATATATCTATTTGTGTCATAAAGTGCTTTGCACTTATCTAACTTGATTGTTACAACCACATAAAATTGTTCCTAGTTACTTGTATTTTCACACAATTAACTCCTTAGAAACCTTTGTGCAGAATGCATAAACATGTTGTTGATTACCAAAACCAGTATGTACTTATTTTATTGCCTTTAAGGTCTGACAAGTTGTAAGAACTGTTTGTTAAAAAATGCTACATTCAATGTTGTTTTTTTTTTTTTTTTTTTTTTTTTTTTGACATTTTTGAATGACCTTACCTAGGTTTCTAGTTATTTGGCCACTCAAAGTTTTTGTATTGTCCGTCATTTGCAGGAAATGCATTTCTAATACTTGACATTACACAGGCTGGTAGAGGAGTACGGTTGTTCTTTCCCAGGAAACCCCAACACCATCTTACTAATTGACGATAAGCCACATATCTAAACTTCCTAAAATATTACACATTTTGTAAAGATTGTGCTTCATATATATAAAGTATGTTTGAAATTTAACCATGGTTGATTATTTTTTAATTTTTAATTCACTGTATGGTTTTATTTATTAATACACTCACTGATGCTGGGGTTTCTGTGCCCTCCCCCATTCCTGTTGGTAGGCATAATACTCTGTTTCTAAAACCCATGGATCCAAACAAACACTTCGAAATCCAGGATGTGATGTTATGCAAATAAAATCCTTGTCTGTCTGTTCCTTTCCTTCATTTATTTTAGCTTTTGTTTTAATTGTCACATTCTTGACAACAAAACCTATTGTCTGGACATTCAATAGGTTGACATGTACCACATGTACACCTAAAATGCATATATATTTATTATTCATTGCCATATTTGGAAAGGGGTCTTGACTTTTTTATTTTAGGGATGAAATAGTTTTTTAAAAATTGTTGAATGTTTACCGGGTACTACTTGTTAGAAAGGAATGTTTGAAGTGCAGTCTGATGATAATGGAGCATTTTGATTACAAAAGTAATTATTTATTCCTGACTGTTGGACCATCCTGTGAAGTCACCATGAGACACTCGGTGTCAAACAACAACATTCCACATCCACCCTTCCATTTTTAAAATCTGCCCGAGCCTTGCATTTTGACATTTCATATTTCTTTTGGTCAAAGACTGAAAGTCTATACACTTGAATAAACGTACTTTTGTCAGTCAAATTTTGTACAAGTACCTTGATTTGCATCTTTCTATGCAAAATGATATAAATGAAATCAATTAGTATGGTGATTGATGCATTAATCCCTTTTACTATTTGATTGTTTGCTATTTGATTCTTGTCATACTCATACTGTAGGTGCTTGGTTTCAGGGGGTGGCTTCTGTTCAAGGTGTGACGAAATACTGTCTTTAAAATTTAAAAAAAAATTGCAGAAATTAGCACTGTTCAAATAAGTATCATATAAGTATTATGATATTTTTAAAGATTGCTAATTTCAGCGATTTTTGATCTTCATTTAAGAAGTAATCGAGACACGCCCAATCACAAAAACCATACACAATACTCAAAATACACGTGCACAAAGCGCCTTTGTGCTCTGGTAAAGAATCGTCGCTGTCGCTATTGAATGAATCGTCCGCAGACATGTTGTGTTCTTGATGTGACGTCACACTGTTAAAGTCTCGTGTACTCTCATAAAATCTCGCGTTCGCTCGGCAATCTCCGTAGAAAGGAGAATTCTAAGGTACGCTTGACAATAATAAATATGTGTTTCTATTGTTCAGAAATATATATATTATGAAAACTAGCGTGTATTCAACAGATCAAAGTCTTTTATTTTAATTATTTATAAGATGTATGTCTAATGATGAGACCATATCCAGATAAAAGCTTCTGAAGTGTCAATATAGTAAAAAAGTGCCAGGACCCGCTCTTTAAATAATTTAATTCAAGTTATATAGTAATATATAGTGAAATTATTTCCTTGTGTGAGACCTAAAGAGGGACAAGTAACTCTCATTTTCACTAAAATTTCTCTGATTTCAGGAGTTGTCTCCCCTTGAAAAGATCAATAATGGCGGATAAACAATGCGGCATGCAGTCTGGTCACCTGAACGGACCCCCATACCAAACCATTCTCACAATTTGCTCATGAGCAGCTCACGTGAGGACTAACCAGATTTCCTCACCTGAGTTGCTCACGTGAGTCTCATGTGCAATTTAACATGCAAATTAGGTGAAATGCTCACGTGAGCAGGGTTCTGCACATTAGCATTTTTTGCTCACGTGAGGAATCATTTTGCTCACCTAGAATATTGCTCACATGAGTCTCATGAGGCTCATGAGACTCATGTGCAACAATTGCTCACTTGGAACAAGCAACAATAGAACAAAATTCAGATTACAAACATTATATAATTATGTAATTCTAAAATGTGATTCATCAATTACATTTTAAATACTCTTGAGCAACATGTACATGTAAATAGATGCACTCATAATTATGATCAGAGAACTTCATCTTTTAAACTTAAAATGAAATAAAAATTTTAATTAAATTATTATATTATGTAAAGTTACACATCAATCAAGGTATTATTATCCAATAGTTCCATTTCCAGTAGATTAACATAGAACATCCAATGTAAATGTCCAGTCAACATTTTTGACTGCACTAAGTACTAGATGGTTTTAAGTTGTCTTGGAGGCTAAAAGTAGATGTTTCTGCCTTTGCTGAATTTATGAGTGGCAGTTATACTTGGGTTCAAAATAATAATCCAGTGGTCATAAGAATCATAATCAATTCATCCTGTTCTGTTCTTTTTCCTTGCATTTCCTTTAAATGAGTGCCAACTACTGTACATGCAAGCTCAGCTAGAGTCCGTTATTAATCTGCAGATCCTCTGATTCCAACTTTTATCTGCAAAAAATTTGAAGTTATAATAATTAAGTTAGAATATTTTTAAGGTTCCGTTGGTCATGAAAAGCCAGTCAATAGAAAAATCATATGCATCAATATTTAATTAGCAACTTAAATACTTGCAATTCATAGAATACTGTACTGAGGCTGTCAATTGTACACTCTGACCTAATCTGCTCTTACCATATTTATAGTTCTTAATTAAACTGTAATTCCTGATAACATTCTGCATCAAATATATCAAACTTAAATACACTGATAATTAACATTTTCTTTTTAATTAGTAATATCTGAAATGAGAGGGGGGATAATAAATTTCAAAGCACTTACCCTATTCTCAGATCAGCATATCTTTGAAATTTTCCTTCATTGTGGCTGCACCATGGTAATATCTAATTGATCTTTAATCATTTCCTCATCCCATGGACATACTGAATACATTTGTAACTTAATTTTAAAGTTTGGCATCTAGTTCAATATGGTGATGACATGTATTTCCAAAAGCATATTTCAGTTCTTCACTGTATTAATCCATATACTTTCAATGTCCTTCACAAACATTTTGTATTGAATTTTTGAACTGGTCTTAGAAGGCGCACAAATCCTAACTGGCTCTCCTCATTGGATACTGCCCCACCTTAAGTAACAGTGGGGGACACAACAGGTTGTTTAAGCAGAGGAAAGCATTTTCAAATTGATGGGAGATGAAGATTAGAAGCTCAAGAAATTAAGATATTCCTGCCTGGTCCCCAATCATTTGTGATACTATCATCAGGAAGTGTTAACACTTAACACATGGTCAATTTGTAATAAAGGCTTGGGAAAGCTTAGACCACATAGAGTATCAGAGTATTGTATTTCCTCACGTGAGTCTCAGGTGAGGAATTGAGACTTGTAAATCTTTAGTTTTGGTTCTACTTGTAATACTGAATTTTGACTATGTCCAATTTCCTCACCTCTTGCTCACGTGAGAAAACTGAACTTAGAAAAATCACTACCAATATGCTATATCTTTAATTAGGCTGTTCTTAGGTGAGCAAATTGAATAGACTTTTGCTCATGAGCATTGAGGTGAGCATAATTTTGCACATGTGCATTTTGGTTAGTTTTTTCCTCCCTAACAAAGACTAACAATCTGCACATGAGCAAAATCCAATTCTACCTAATTTGCATACAATTCTTACTTGATTCTCATGTGAGTCTCATGAGCTGCTCATGAGCATTTGTTAGAATGTTTGGTACGGGCAGTTTTGACACCCGTATACCTGGATATCTACCAATTACCTCTGTAACCTTTGTTGTGTTCATCACACAGGTAAGAAAAACAAGATTTTTAATTCAAAAAATTTTAATGAGCTAAGTAATAAAGAATATAACATTTTTACATGTACAGACTCTCTCGTAACAGAAAATGTCACATTTTACACATACAATAATACATTATTCACATGTCCACATTTTCCCCATTTACACAGTTGAAAAGAATCAATGCATAATGAACCATAAAAACAATTATTACATGTAAGATAGTTCACAAAATATATTTTTAAATACAAATTTTATACATTTGAAATGCATGTACATATCATCAATGCCCCCCCCCCCCCCTTCACAGTCTTACAATTTCCTTTTTAATTTTGGATCTCTTAATGATTTACTGTAAGTGTCTTTAGATTTTTTATCGTACAGCTGATATCTTTTAGATCTGTAGAATTTTCTTTGAAATTTGTATTTTAACAGTTTTTGTTTCATTTTAAAGTAATTTTGTCTATTTTGTTGTTGTTTTAGATGATGGACCACTCTACTTCCTTTGACAACAGGTGCCCCTACAGATTCACAAAGTTCCAGTGTTGAGTTTCCATGACACCTAGCTAGTGAGTGCACAACTTTATGTATTCTACTTTCAAAATTCCTACTACTTGTAATACATTTTGGATTTGATTTTTAATATGCCCTATTTACAGATTCAGATTTTTGTTTACAAGTATGATATTTGATTCTATCAAGATTACTTTGTCCTAAAGTCAAATTTATACAGTTTTTTAACAAACATTTGTCTTTTTCTGTCATGTTTAATTCAAAGTCACTAGGCAACACTGAAGATTTCCACTTATTGCTTTTCAGTCCACGACAGGAAAAGGAATAGAGTTGACAGGACTTCCCGCACTGTCCCTGGTAGCAGTTTATGAGGGAACCAACCGCAGTAGACATAGCACGCTTCATCAAAGGTAAGTCGCCGGAGTAGTGTTTGTAGCAATTCTCGTACTCTGTCCTGCATCGAAGCTTCAGGTCCAAGGCAAATCTTCTCTGCATGGATTCTCTTATGGCCTTGGTTCTTCCCGGAAACATGTGACTGCTGAATGGAGCCTTAGCAGTCTGTTTTCTTTGAGAGTCAAAGAAGTGACGCAAGTCCTTAAGGTTTTCAATCACATGTCCTTGTTTTTCAGATGCACCAGACGCAGCGGCACTGTCTCCATCACTGGTGAAATGGGATATGACTAGTGGCCGGTCATCACTTTGTAACTCACCTACACAATTAGCGGCCCATCGCTTCTCGTCTCCAATGGTGGTCTCCGGAGGAATGGTTGCAGTGCAGTCTTCGTGTCCTGGGCAGGTAACTTCTTTTCCTTTGCTTCGTAGGTGTGCGCCTTTCTTACATAGTTTATTCCCACAGAAAACTGCTACCACATTCTTCCTCTGAGTTACATTTTCACTTACGGTATACGTCACTTGGGTGGCAGCTTGGAATGGGGTTTTCCCAATGGTACTGAAGGTGGCATTATTGTAACGAGCATCTCCTTCCGCTCTGATGGAGGCATCCGGAAGTCCACATTTTTCATTAAGCTTATGCGAAATTTTCTTCATACTGTTTTTATTTACATCAGTTATATTTTCCGTCCTTTGTTGCAGGTCTGTCATGTTAGTGGTTCAATTTTTCAAAATGCTACTCGCATACCCTCTGTTGTAAGACTGGTACCCAGGTGACCGATAACTTGGCACACAAGTGCAGCTCTACACTGCCAGATACTCACCTCTTCGTAAAGCTTTTCTGGTGACTGGTATTGATTTCTTACATCAAATGGAAAGGATCCATGCCAGGTCGTTTTTCCTCCCCATGCTGATTCCAGTGGTTTTTAAAAATAGAAATTTCTGTGAAATTGTTTCAAAATGCTATTGTTCCTACAGTTTTGCCGATTTCAATATAACTTGGAGAAGTACACAATTTCAATTTGGGTCATCTGACACAGATTCCATGTAGGTGTCCACTTTGATCACTAGGCCCGGGCCGGTGTTGCCTTCGGCTCTTGGCATCTATAACTGCAAACACTAGAAATTTCTTTGTCCTGAAACTCTTCTTTACTTAGTCTTCTTATAGGAACCAGAGATTGGACTGGGCTGGTGGTCCTACATTTCTGGCCTTTGTTGTGAGGAATACTAATTGGCACACAAGCAACCATCTTGGTCCTTTTTTTGGCATGGTAATTATTTAACTGTATACTTGTTTTTTCTAAGAATATGCTATTGTATGTGGTGCACATTTTTAAGTATTGAAACTTTTGTGTTGTTTATTCATTGCCGAGCTGCCAGGACTTTTCTGTGAACTCCATTCTTTGATGACTGAAAATGCTACTCCTCCTACAGTTTTGGAACCCCTTTCTTAATATAACCATTAACAAGTATCACTGTTACACTAAGATACATTAATTCTGTGCACCATTTTTTCCATTCTCTGAACGGTGTTGTTTTAAAATTAAGATTTTCATTTTTTGTGAAATTCCTTCAAAAATCAGTTAACTTCATGTTTCAGTTAATTGAGTCATTAATTAAGTTGAAATTATATTTTAGCAGATAGCCAAAAACTACAATATTTCAGCTTTCATTTCATTCAAATTTTTTTTCTGAATAATTCACTTATTAAATTTTTTCAAGTTTTGAAATTAATATGCCAAAGATGAATTTGTACAGAAATTTAGCCTAAAATTCAATACTGTATGTATACAGGGTTATTTTTTGTTATGTTCGCCCTTTTTGCACTTGCAAACAATTTTCCCGTTTTAAATTCGCCTAGTTTAGTTTTGTTTAAGTAATTATGCTGTGTTATTCTGAATTCCTTTGTTTTAAGTTAAACCAGGAAGAGGGCGAAAGTCGAAAATAAAACGGGGGGCAGAGACTTCCCTGTATACAGTAATCTGTGAAGAGTTATCTCCTATTTTTCCCTTAAGGACAAAGATTTTTGATTTATATGAAAGATTAACTAATATTTTGTGCAAATTTCATTTAATTTCATTAACTTTTACCGGTGTTGGTGGCTGACGCTGGGAAATAGCCAATCAAAATGAACTTAATCAATTGAAGTTCCATATATATATAAGACAATTTTTTTTTCCATTTTTGGCAATTTGTTTTAGGCCTACAGTATTAAAATTGGACTCATGTACTAGGAATATCATTTCTTTAGCAGAACTATCCCACTGAATTAGATCTTCTCACCTCAACTTCGTAAAGCTGTTTCTCGGTGACTGGTATAGTGGCACTTCTTAAATCGAATGGAAAGGATCCATGCCAGGCCTCGTTTTTCCTCCCCATGCTGATTCCAGTCCAGTTGACCATCACAGTCTGGAAACTTCTCTCTCAGTGTTCTTTAAATGCAAAACCAACCTTGTTCCACAATTTAGCCGTCTTTTCTTGGTGAAGTACTTTGTATTATTTCAATTTGGGTCATCTGACACAGATTCCATGTAGGTGTCCACTGGCTGGACCTCACTTGGCCTGGGTCGTTTTTGGAAAAAACTTCAATTGTAGCTTAGGAATTCTTGGCAATTGTATACCTGCAAACACTCCATTTTTCTGTGGCCGTAACAATGTCCTGAAACTCAGTTATAAATACTTCAATCTTAAGATATATCATAGGAAAATCAGAGATTGGACTGGGCTGGTGGTCCCATACTTTGGCCTTTGTTGTGAGGAAAGACTTCTACGTTTTATGTATTGATGTTGATGCAACCATCTTGGTCCTTTTTTTGGCACAAAGGTAATTATTTAACTGTATTCAATACTAAAAATTTTTTTTTTTTGATAGAATAAAACTATTGTATGTGGTGCACATTTTTAAACATATTGTAAACTTTTGTGTTGTTTATTTATTTTAGATGCAAAATCTGAGATGTGTCTTTTATCAGATTCATTTTATATACATTCTTTGATGACTGATGGAAAGCACTTTGATTCCATGTCTGTACCCCTTTTCGTGTGAAACCCCTTATCTTAATCACCAGCCATTAATCAGTGATCACTGTTACCAAAGCTCCAAGGTACATTATTGAAGTCTCTTTTGACACCATTTTTTCCAGTCTCTGACTTTGTTTTAAAATTAAGATTTTCACTTTTTTGCTAATTAATTCCTTAAAAAACAGTGAACTTCATGTTTCTTAAAAATTAGAGCTCATTAATTAGAGTTGAAATTATATTTTAGCAGATAGCCAAAAACTACAATATTTCAGCTTTCATTTCATTCAAATTTTTTTTCTGAATAATTCACTTATTAAATTTTTTCAAGTTTTGAAATTAATATGCCAATATATGAATTTGTACAGAAATTTAGCCTAAAATACACACACTGTATGTATACAGGGTTATTTTCGCCCCATGTTTGATATCATCGTATGATTTTAATACAGGTATAAAAGGACAACCCAGTACAAAACCCCAGTTTGAAGAATCTCAAAATAACATGGCATACCAAAACGAAAGTCTGCAATGAGTATTAGCTGAAAATAAAATACAGACACACAGATAAACAGAAAATTTCCTTGTATACAGTAATCTGTTAGGAAGAGTTATCTCCTATTTTTAATCCCTTAAGGACAAAGATATGTATATGAAAGATAAATAACTCGGAGACATTTTGTGCAAATTTCATTTAATTTCATTAACTTTTACCGGTAGTTGTCTTAAAGGTCTTACGCAAGGAAATAGGCAATGTGTATGAACTTCACTTTAAGTTCCATATATATATAAAAATTTAACCATATATATAGAGACAATTTTTTTTTCTTTCATTTTTGGCAATTTGTTTTAGTGTGTGTTGTATTAAAATTGGACTCATGTACTAGGAATATCATTTTTTTTGCAGAACTATCCCACTGAATTAAATTTAGGAACTCTTTTTTACAGGTGCGCATGATGCAACTTCCTGGATGGTGTGTAGGCTGTTTGTCAACATGTGAATCCCACAAAATTATTTGAAAATAATGTAGGTAAGTTTACTGTCGATTTTCTTTCTTAAAAGCCGCATAAGGCATATTTTTTCTGATCTCAAATTTTTGTTTAAGCGTTAATCTTTATTTTCTGAGCTTTCATGAATTTTCTGCGGAAAGTCTAATAAATTAAATAATTTAATTCAAGCTATATAGTAATATATAGTGAAATTATTTCCTTGTGTGAGATCCAGAGGAGGAGTACTTTGTCACTGGGTCTGCTGAGGGAGATATAAAGGTCAGTAATGCAAGAGAATACAGAAAGCTAGCGCAAGCACCAGACAAAGATTTTAAACAAGGTCCCCTGGAATACTTAAGTAAAGTGCTCCACCAAAGCATCCTGCCACTGGCAATTGAACCCGGCTGACTCCCAAACCTTTTGATCAGAGACTAAAGAATTTTCTCATTAAACTTTATTTTAAACATTAGAGAACATGCATTTGATGGTGTTCTAAGTGCTAGATTAGTGACAAGTGAATAACCTGGCAGAGAAGAGTTTGGGTTGGTTTCTTTGGGGGAGGGTGGGTGGTATATGAGAACTTTAAAGCAGGGGGATTGTAGTAGTCAGGAAGGTTCAATATAAAGTGATCAGATGAGTGGAATGATGGAGCATCTGCATTTTTCTCTACAACAGGGTTTTAAAAAGGGAAATACAC
>NW_026922760.1:0-20612 GCF_032062105.1 Saccostrea cuccullata | reverse complement strand
AAACAATGGGTCAACGTTGGGCCAACATAATACTACCAACTTGATAAGGCACTTTCTTTAAGGATGTATTACAAACATTGTGCCAACGTTGGGCCAACATTCTACTACCAACTTGATAGGACTCGTTCTGTACGGGTGTATTAGAAACAATGGGCCAACGTTGGACCAACATAATACTACCAACTTGATAAGGCACTTTCTTTAAGGATGTATTACAAACATTGTGCCAACGTTGGGCCAACATACTACTACAAACTTGATAAGGCACTTTCTTTAAGGGTGTATTACAAACAATGGGCCAACGTTGGGCCAACATACTACTACCAGCTTGTAAATATACATTCTTTAAGGGTGTATTATAAACATTGGTCCAACGTATTGCCAACGCCATAATCCTTCCTTCTTTGGAAACTAAAGTGAATGGAAGTTGCTTAAGTTGGACCAACGATGGGCCAACATAGGAATTCCATCATGGTCGAGAAGGTTGACTTGGTAACATTGGCCCAACGTTGGCCCAGCGTTGTTCCCCAACGCCAACCATACAACCTTTAACAAATGTTGGCCCAACATAGTCATGCTATCTGGGACACCACTTCACTCATGTAACTTATTGCTTTATCTCGCGGAAGTAAGATAAAGAGGATTCATGTATAAAACTGTGAAAAATATTGAAAGTGTTGTAAAAGTCAAAGAATGAAAAGAATGATTTGTGGTTAGATGAGATTTTTATCCAACTCGTTAAGTGTTTTTATAAAAAATACAACTCGTTAGACATGTTAGATAACTTGAAATTCATATCAAACTACAAGTCATCGGGAGAATATGACATACACCGTTATACTTTATCAACAATAGGTATCTGTCGGCATAAACCGATACCTGTAACCACAGCGGGTATCTGTCGCATAAACCGATATTATAACGTATCCACAGCAGGTGTTTAACGGCATACACTGCAGGAAACAAACATACACCCTGTTAAGAGCTTATAAAAATCCTCTTTAATTTCAGAATACGTACTTTATTATTTACATAAGATATCATGGTTTTTCTTTGAAACCAAGAATGGTCATGTCAGCTAGTAAAAAGACTTTAAAATTAGTAAAAAGTCATTAACATTTAATATTTTTTTATAAAAATAAAGTAAAAAATAACTTAAATTTAATATATTTTTTTTTAAATTGCTTCCATTTAAATAACGAATGTAATTACAGAATCATTTGTTCAGAAAAATACAAGTGAATACAAAATTACCTGTAAATCGTCTATATAATCAATTATATGAAAAGATGACCATAATATTCAGCCGTGCTCAAAATGAAAAAAAAGTGAAGAATAAGTAACTTTTTTTTCTTCAATGTATGATAATCACTATTAATGTACCAAATAAAAAAAAATATAATTGATTGTGTGCCTGAATTTTTCTTTCATTTGGTTCAAAATGACACGAATACGCTGTCATACACGATAAGAAAGATGGACGATGTAGGAACAGTAACTCTGTTGTAAACTTTATTATTGCATAGACACGTGCAATAATGAAAATATATTCATTTGTTATAGATATATATGATGTATTCATAAAACTACAATATTACTCTATAGGAAACTCCCTTCTTGCTTTAAAGGTAAGCTTATTTATTTTAAATGTTTATCAATCGATAGTAACGTGACTTTATATCTCGAGTTGTTTTATCATGTATGAGAAGTCCATTTATTTTAATAATATCCATATGATAAAAATATTTTAACGTTTTTCCGTTAAGTGTCAAAACGTGATAAATCTGAAAAAAAATTTAAACATGCCCAAAGGTCATTTTTTTTTAAACAAAAAGCATAAACTAGTATAAACATTTCCCTCACATTCGTTTTTTTTTGGGGGGGGGGGGGGTACAATTAAAATTAAAAAAATGTCAAAAATTGTTTTCTCAAATTGAAATATAAAAAATCTATTGTGAGGGGGAAAGAAATGCTACCTTATGATTTTGGTGAAATAAATGAAATACATGTATGTTCATATGTTATAACGTTTTCAGGCGTGGATCCAGGTTTTTTTTTTCTACGGGGGGATGGAGGGGGGTTCACACCACTCAAAAAAATAAATAAATAAACGTCGTACCAAATACCAGACAGACTTCGTAATGATGAGCGTTGAATAAGATATTACAGGTACATTCTTAGATATTATTTAAGATTTAATTAAAGTCTAAATAGTCCAAATATTAATGGTATAATTCAAAAAGTAGACACATTTATTTACAAAAACAAAATCAATTGATTATGTTCTTAGTTACATTTTGTGTACAAGATGATAAAAAGATTTGTTAACGGCGAATGTATTAAGTAAACATGATACGCTTTAATAATATTACTTGAAAGAAAATCTTAGGGTAACTTGTAAGTTTCATCAAGATTAGGGAACGTTATAGAGAAGCGTGGACCATGCTAGCTGCAGATCTGTAGCGTTATGGTTTTATATATTTGTCTTTGACCATAACGTTATGGTCAAAGACAATATATATAAAACCTTACCGCTACAGATCTGCAGCTAGGACCATGCAAACATTGCACGTAAACAATAAAGTCCCGTACATCTATTTCTTTTATCATAACATATCAAAACAATCGATATATCCTGTTTATTATTTCTTGTTCGCAAAACATTGTTTCTGGATGAAAGAATTGGGGGAAAAATAAATTCCATAATCTGTGCTTAATTACTCTAAAAAAGGCTATTTTTTAAAGTAACAAATCACATATATTATACAAGCTCTCTTTGACAATTTAAAACAAATAGATCGAGATTTTGAGACAAATCGGTGACAAATTAACAAGCACTCTAGATCTTTAAGGAAACTTTTCGCCCTCTACTTTAGTTTTTCAAATCTGTCTGAGATACATAATTGCTGCAAGAAACACCCACAAACCCGTATTGACGTATTTTAAGTAACCAGTTAGAATACAGAAAAATTGAATACAGAAAGATTTACTTTACGAGAATAATAAAAGTATAGCAGTAATGGAGAAATCGTGATAAATGCCTGATAACAAGAGCAAATTACAAGTGTTGCACTATTTTTACAATAACTAATGTACACATGTACCATATTCCAGATTGTCTAAATATGAAATCTAGCAGAATGTGTATTTTTAAATCGGTCGATGGGGGATGCTTATTCCTCTTGGAATCTTATATTACCGCTGATTTTTTACCAAGTTCACAGATTTAGCTTGTCTGAAATTTTTATTAATTGATCACCCTGAGTTATTTTCACCTTTTTTCGCTAGAAAATTAAAGATGGCTAGCGCTGCCTCTGGAAATGTGAGAACAGAGGTAGACGATAAGCTATTGAAAGAGAATACCAATATAAACGGCCCCACTTGTAATGAGCAAGACCAGGAATGTTCAGCAGAGGAAGGGTTAATTACTGAGGACACGGTATTCAAGCGTGAGGAAGATGTAAATATCAACAATGATGGTGGATCTCTATGGAATAAATTGAAGAAAGATCAACTCTTTAGAAAGAAGTACATGATGACTATGGCGTATATTGCTTCCTTCGTGACATTGGTAAGACTAGACTTCTCAAAGAATTAATTTTCTTCTATGTCTTAGCAAACCCGCAAAATCTACTCTGTTTGGTTTTGCTATTCAAGGTATCTTACCTCATAATATAAAAATATTAAGCAAATTTCTCAGGTTTGATGATGAAACAAGCATATCAGCAGTCTCGTTTAAAGTCATCATTTAGTAAGTTATCGTAGGTACAAATACAATTTAACATTGTCAAATGATCTTGTCAAATACAAAATATTTAACATTGAGTCAAATGATGAATGACGCATTTCGTACTAATTGTTAGTGAAATTATTTATACACTAAATAAATTGTATACTGTTTAACGTCCCGTAGAATTTTCCTGATCACGACACCGGTGAACACAAAGCGGGTGTGGCCGGCAGGGAGGGGTCTTTATCGACATGCTGTGACACGGGATGCTCACTCCTCCAGGTCACCTGATTCCACCTCTGATGTGTGTTTATTTCTACTCTTATGTTTTGAAGGTCCATGTTTGTTTCTACTCTTATTTTGTAATATGTTTTATGATTTCGATCTTGAATACTGTTCTTTATCTCCATACGTTTCATGAAGCACGCTCGACTTCTCGTACAATAAAACATTAATACATGTAATACAATAAAACGTACAGCACGTCAATGTAAGTCAAGAGTTACGATCAAATTTTATAATGATCCACTTTTTTATTTACTGTACAGGGCTGGGTAGAGGGCCAGTTTGGACCTACCTTTCCAGACCTTAGACTTATTGCCCACGCTACTCTCGAGGAGGGATCCCTGTTCTTTACCATGGGGACCGTTGGATACCTCCTGGGCTCATTGTTGACAGGCTTTCTCTTCGACAAGCGAGTCTTAGACAGAAACCTGCTGATGTTTATCGCCACCGCCGGATACGGCGTCATTGTAGCCATTATTCCGTGGTGTGGGTTGTATGAGGTCATGGTCATTATTCATATTGTTAAGGGGGCTTTTGGTGGCGGTTTGGACACATGTAAGTACACACGAAGTATCGGGTATATTTAAGAAATGAATTTAATTTTATGAAGATTCATGAGTTAGCGCTTCATGAAAAATATGCCGGCGTGAAGCGTCGTAGTTCATAACCTCATGAATCTTCAAAAATTAAATTCATTTCTTATATTTACATTATTTTTCTGATGACTTGCCATAACTTTGCGCCGTTCAACTGGCATTTTTAAAACAAAACACTGTGCACTATATTTTTTGACTTTTTGACGTCAAGAGCGGTATTATGACGTAACAATGGTGATATTCATGCTTATTTGTGATACATACCTAATGTAGTTCATGAGAAAATATACTGCATTTTATTTTGTAAAGAATTATAGGGAAAATTTATTGGAAATGTAAATATTAAATGTTGAATCTTAATTGTATACATGTAGCTTATCCTTACGCGGACTAATAGGAAATCGAATAGGAGAAAAACATATATGTATATGTAACTCGATTTTGTTTTTAATAGGCGGAAATGCAGGTATGGTTGTGACCTGGGGAAATGAAGGCGATGCTTACTTCAACGCTTTACATTTCGCGTTTGCTGTTGGAGGAATCCTCTCTCCCTTAGCAACGGCACCGTATGTTATGTCACTTGACAACGATAATCACGTGATGAACAGGACAACGTTTAACTCAAATTCTATAAATAGTACAGGAATAATTGAAAACTTGTACAATGTAAGCAATTTATCCACAAGTACGCAGTCGGCTGAGGTGCAAACATCACTGATTTACATTCCATATACTATTACTACGGGGGTTTGTTTTTTGACGTCACTTCCGTTTATTGTCTTTTGCTGTATATCACTGCAGAAGAGACTTGAAAAAGAGAAAACAGAAGACGAAGAAAATGATAGAAAGTCTCATCGACGCTTACGAATTGTAGGATTCATAAATATGGTAGTTTATATAGCTGTATATGTAGCCGTAGAGAACAGTTTTGCAGGTTTCCTGACAACATTTGTGACGTCACAATTACACTGGTCAAATGCAGATGGAAGCTACATCACTTCCGCCTATTGGTCTTCATTTGCTGTTGGACGTTTTCTGGGAATTTTCCTCGTCAGATGGTTCAGCCCCGCGAAAATGATCTTTACCTACAACTGTGCGCTTTTGTTATCATTACTTGGCTTTCTTCTTACGTCACAATATGACGTCATATATGGTGTATGGATATTTTCTGTTTTAGCAGGGCTTTCTATGTCTGTAATTTTTCCAACCGTTTTTATGTGGACAGAACAGAAATTTTTAAAAGTTACGGGCAAAATAGCCTCACTTTTTCTCGTGGCGGCATCGGTGGGATTTATGATAAATCCCCCGATCGTCAGCGTTCTCATGGAGACCTTCACTCCGATGTGGTTCAGTTACCTTTTGTTTGGAGAAACCGCGGTTTTATTTGTGCTTTACTTCTCCGGATTGTTTATCTCAAGAAAGATAGCGTCGAAGCAGCCTGGAATGGCAGATCAGGAGCTTACAATAAAGGAAAACATTGACTAAAAGGATTTTTTGCTTCAGATATTAATAATAATAATAATAATAATAATAATACTTTATTTATAGAAGGTAATCCGATTAGCGCGAGCACTAGTCTTCCTCGGGGCCTTCTTAAAAACACATATACAATGTTTTATACAATAATAAAGACAATAATCACAAACATGGAACAATAAGATATAAACACACATTTTGTTACACTAGAATAAATTAAACACTTTCGTTTCATTATAAGTTCAGAGGAATGAATTTTTTTTTTTCTCTTCATGAAGAACGTTTCATAAGTAAAAAATGTTCTACCCTACTTTTAAATATTGAAAGGGATTGGGAATTCCTTATACTAATAGGCAACTCATTCCATATAATAACCCCTGAATATTGCAAAGAATTTTTAAATAAATTAGTTTTAAATTTTGGTAAACGAAGTTCTGAATTTGTCTGTGAGCGTAGCGTGTATGATCCACAACTTTGAAATTCAAAAAAATCATGCATATAATCAGGAGACATACCATGGAATGTTTTGAACATCAGAATGCTTTTCTGTAAATATAGAAGTTCATGAACTGTTAACCAGCCTAATATGTTAAACAAGGGCATTGAAGGTGCATCGTATTTTTCATTTAAAATAATCCTAGCTGCTCGTTTTTGAAGTTTGTATATTCTATCGATGTGAGTTTGAGGAGAGTTACCCAAATAATATAGACAATATAAAATTGATGGTAAAATAAATGCGTTATAAAATAGCTTTCTAGTATGCAATGGAAGGAACTTCTTAATTTTTCGTAGAGTAAATAATTTATATGCAAGAGTTTTGCAAACTGCATCTACATGACTAGTAAATTGAAGATTATGATCAATGTGAACACCTAATAATTTCCCTGTTGTAACATTTTCAAGGGGTTGGCCAGAAAGTTGTAAATGAAGATTAGCGTTTTCTAATTTTGATTTCTTTTGATGTGTTCCCATTAACATACTCTTAGTTTTGTCCGTATTCAAAATCATCTGATTTTGTGACACCAGTTTTGTATTTGAAAAAGGTCTTGATTCAGAGCTGCTTCAATATATGAAATATTGTTACCATGAAAATGCATTGTAGTGTCATCAGCAAACATATCAATATTACAATGTTCAACAGATAATGGTAAATCATTAATATATAACAGGAATAACAAAGGACCTAAAATAGATCCCTGTGGCACACCTGCTGTGACAGGCAGTGATTCAGATGTACGCACCAATTTTCACTCCGCGTCTCGATCATTTAAAGATGATTCAAACCATTGAATCAATACCATCATCAATTTTAGGCATTTCAGTTCAGCAACAGCATGTCAAAGTTACTCCAATGATATCAGATGCTTGGCCATCCACAAGCTATGCCAACTAATCTCTCTTCGGTCTCATCCCCATGTAGCCATTATCAGTTAGTTTTGTGAGAGCTGTCTGGCAAGAGTGAAATTCTCTAAATCCAGATTGTGCTTTCATTAATAAATCATAGTGAGAAGTAAAGATTCGTACATTCTGCTACATGCTTCTCTAAGACTTTCGAAATAGTTGGGAAAATTGAGATTGGTCTATAATTTCCTGGGTCTGATTTATCACCCTTTTTAAATAGAGGAGTTACTTTTGCTATTTTTAACTGTGAAAGGGAAAAGGGCCCCTTGATTATGCTGGAATTTATTAAGTGTGTTAGAGGTTTGGATATTACACTAGCTGAAAGTTTTAGTCTATGCCAGTAGATTTGTTTATGTCAAGCCTATTTAACATATCAAAACTTTTGTTTCATTGATCAATGGAATTTCAAAAAAAATCTTATCTCCAAGTTTTGTTTCCTGACTTTTAATTTTTCTGAATCAAAACTAGTCAATGAAAGATTATTTAACAATTGTCTTGGAATATGTGCAAAATGCTTACTAAACGCATTTGCAATGTCTTTTAACTAATCAAATTCTAATCCATTATAAGTTATATTGGAAGGGGATGAAAATTTATCTGATTTTGAGGAAAGCTGATTTAAATGACCCCACATTTCTTTTGATGTAGAACTATTTTCAATTACTGTCTTATAATATGTAGATTTTGCATCATTAATTAGAGAGGTGACCTTGTTTCTCCAAAATCTAAAATTGCCCATGTCTCCCTGTTTATGGAATTGATCTCTTTTAATCCTAGCCTCATTTATTTCTGGAGTTAACCATTTAGTGCGAATTTCTGATTTAAGCTTTGTTTTAACTTTCGCATGCTTATTAAAAAAATTGAAAATTGCATAAAAATATGTTAAAATTTCATCAGGATCATGCAGGAGAATTAATTCATCAAAATTTGCATTATTTAAATCATGCAAAAAATCATGTTCATTAAAGGTTTTAAAATCACGGTATTGTATTTCAGTGTGTCTGCCTTTGCGTTGCATGCTGTTAGATCTTCGGGTAGCACATATTGGATAATGGTCAGACATTGCTACAGGGGTATGATATTTCACATATGTTAGCAGGGTGCGTAGTGTAGAAATGGTCAATGAGAGTTTTAGAGCTATTGGTAATTTTTTTGGGGTGTTAATTAATTGTGTTAATCCCAAATCTACAATTGCAGATGACCAACTCTGCGGGGGTCTTTGAGCATATCTATATTGAAATCACCGTAATAATCACTTCCTGATCGTCACAGCAGGTAGCGCACTGAACCTCTCTAAAAAAATCGTCTACCCAGCAGGAGGGGGCAGATGGTGGACGGTAAACTGAACAATAAAGTATAGGTTTAGAATTCTTAAAAATAATTTCAAGCCACAATGTTTCTAAATTACTAATTTCTAAATCAGTTGCCGTTTAATTTCAAATCATTTGAAATATATGTAACTACCAACCCCCCTTTCCTTTTCTATCTTTTCTTTCAAAAGTATACCCATTTACATTTATAATACAATCACTAATTTTTCGTCAAGAAAAGTTTCACATAGAGAAAAAAAAGTCAACATTTTGTTATCCCGTAAAAATAAAATTAATTCATCTAACTTCGGTAAAATGTGACAAACATTTAAATTTACAAAATGTAGACCCTTTTTTTTAAAAAGGGCCCAAATTTTGAATCACACACATTTTGTTTGTTATGATTTTTTGGGGTGTCTGTTGTTGGAAGGAATTGTAAAAATTTTTTTTGATTTTGGTTCAAAAGGATTTTTTTTAAATTTTCATAGATCTGAATTTACAGATTTTAAGCTATAATTACTTGAGTTATCATTGAACAAAAGACAGATTGTTCCATGATAACTGAACAACTGATTAACAGCTCTTGCCAGGAAGCAGCTAACGTTTTGGAAAATAAGTTTACCGAGTAAATGAGTGAAATCGAAATGTTTTCAGTAATGGTGAAAATTGATACATCGCTTTTTTATTGTGATATCCAAATGTTGTCTAAATTGTGATATAAAAAATGTGAAAATCTGATACCGGTGTACTATACCATGGGTTATTTTACCAGTACAAATAAAAGCTAATTACATGTATATAGTTTCAGAAAATTGTCTTTTCTCCAAAAAACAATCTTGTTTTCTCAATTTTGCGGTAATTTTAATTTCTATTGTTTCAATAAAAAAAAAAATTTTTTAGAAAAATCAGTGATCAGTTTCAAAAAAGTTTTACAACAATCCCCAAAAAAGTTGATCTTAACATTCTGGGAAAATTTATTATTCTGTTTAAAATTGCTACGGTGATTTGATCTTTCTACTTTCTTTTTGAAAGATTTTGAAAAACTATTTTCAATTCAATGTAAAAAAAACAAAAAAACAGAAGAATTTTTCTTTACTTAGTCGAAAGATCTTTTGCAAAATGGGCTCTAGATTTTTACAAACTTGGGCAAATTTAGGAGCTAGGACTAAATTTTGTAGAAAGAGCATGTTACAGTACTATTGAAGACTCTCCAAGTCATCAGGGCCTGGGAATAACTGTAATTTTTAAGGATTTATTCGTGGTGTTTTCCCTACACTCCCATTTTAACTCACGAATTCAGAGTACCTTGAACAATTCCATGTAAAAAGATTATTCTTTGACATTAAAGACATACTACGAGTAATAATGAATTCTTGTGAGAATTCATAAGACTTCATAAAGACATAATAAATTCATTCACCAGTGATAAGGTGTATATTCTAGGAATCACTGTTCTGTGTGTGGGGGTATACCAGGGCATTACCAATACATGTAGTTAACTCATTCTTCAATACTGGTGAATTTTTAAAATGTATTTCTTTTCTCCTTTATTTTCCAATAATTAAAGTGTAAGCAGATAGATTGATATTGATATGATTTGATATTTGTGTAAGGATAAAGTATAAATAGTTTTATGAATGTAAGTTGAGGAATAAAAAAATATTGGTCATTGTTGTATTGCATTTAGGGGATTTCAATCACAGAAAATGTGACATTATTTTCGAATAGGCATAAATATATTGTTTCATTTAAAAAAAAAATCATTTCTGATGATATACGAGGGTTGTCCAAAAAAATTTGTGGACCATGGCGTTTATGTTAAAACAAATGGTTCAATATGAATCTTTTGTATATCAAAATGTTTCTTATGAAAAAATAAATCAAAATGATTTAATTTTCATGGATGGAAAATACTATTTTTGTAAAATTGGGGTCTTCAAAGGTCGCGGATAGTGCGCACGGACCAGTCTGACGTTAAGCTAATTTCATTATAACGTCAAACATTTGGATTTTGACTTATACATATGTACATGGATCACACACTTCATTTCTTTTTTTTATGGCGCAACGCACTTCCAAATGCTAGCAATAATCTTCAAGATAGATTATGTTAAAATTTTCAAAATTCAAAACAATGCACAAAAACTTACGAGCGTCGTCTAAATAAACAGTTTGTATACACAAACTGCACATCCAAGTCCGACGCTGCTCTAGATTTATTACAACGTCATGAATAGAAATCTTCATTTTCAGTAAATAACAAGTGTTTTTTAAATTCTTGTTTTGCTTCGAATTTGTACACACATTGAAAAATCGTATATACCAATCTAAAATTGATACACTAAATATATTTCAATAATATTGAATTTTTTTAAAAATGTTTGTCTAAGTCGTTTCAACCGTATAAAAACTTATTTTTTTATCACGCGCCCCGTGCGAAGGGCTAGTCACTTTTTTTTGTCGAGTTTTGACACATATTTGTTAGGGTTTTTGTTTAGTATTTGTACTGTCTATATAGTAAGCGATACTTAAGATATCATAAAATGATTATAACCTCTTTATTTGTGTTACATAAAATTTTTATTAATTTTTGACTTGTTTTATATAGAAAATAATCATTTTAATCCAAACACTTTATATAAGAGTTTATGTCATTTTAACCTTGGTCCGTGCGCACTATCCGCGACCTTTAAAGACCCCGATTTTTACAAAAATATTACTTCCCATCAATAAAAATCATATCATCCTGATTTGTTTTTTCATAAGAAATATTTTGATATACAAAAGATTTATATAGGACCATTTATTTTCACAAAAACGTTATTGTCCACGAACTTTTTGGACAACCCTCGTATGTTTACATTGTCTTAGCATATAAACGAAATAATATATTTATTTTGTCAAACATGCTAAAATTATCCTAATTATTTTTTCCTGAACTTAAAAATATATGGTTTATGTTCGTAACGCATTGTGTCCATATGCATTGAAGTTTTTGACACCTCTCTACAAACACTAAATAATTTGCCAAGTTCAATTTTTGTGTTTAATTAATTAGTATGTATGATATATTATTTTTAACAATATGCTTCATGAACATAACACAGTTCTTTTTGCAAGTATTTAAATGATCTCTGATTGTAAAATGTTTGGTGACTTGCATTGACCGTTACAAACATAAAAGCTTTCAGTATGATTGCTAAAATAACAGCCAATGAATCATAAGTTTGGCTCAGGAAGTCCGTAGCATTGGTATAATTATAAATTAAAAACGAAAGTAAAAGGTGGCGCAGCTGTCTGCTAGAAAACATGGCGAGAAAAAAGAGGCTACGTACATAATAGATTTGGTAAATATATTCATATTGTATCAATTTGAGTGAATGTTATTATTCCACATTTCTTAGTTTTGTTCTGTTCTTATCAAAGGATGAAAACTTATTGAATATTTTTTTTTAATATTGCCATATCGTTTACGCAATTACGTTCGTAAAGGAGACACGAAAACTTGAAGTAGTGACATACAGATGTAATTTGTGCTTTAATTGCCTAGTTTCTCGTTTTTTCAAGGATACATAATACATGTAAATATAAACAGCATATGTATTGATTACATCATTGTGTATTTTGTTTTATATCTTTTTTTTTCTTTCAGATTTACAAGAAATGACTGAATTATGTTCGTAACAATGACACAAAGATCCACAAGACTCAAAGTAGAAGACATAGGATATTTAGCAATCCATTTGACAATTTACTTATCTGCATTAATTCTCTTTGAAAGCTGGTCTATTACTAAGCTTCGAAATGAAATAGTAAAAGTATCAAAGACAAGTGTTTGATTGTCTTGTTATTTTTTTTTTTTTTGTTCCTTTTTAAAGCCTGATTCGGAGTTAGGTGTCCATGTTACATGTACATACATAATTTCTCCTGTTTTGAAACTAGAAATAAAAATTGTGACTTTTTAAATAAATTCCATTAAATATAATATTAAACATGACTTCATCATACCTTATTGATTACATTATTTTCATATTTTAACAACTTGTTAATCTCTAGTAATATGTTACTTGCTTAGTGCTTATGTAAGTAACGGTGTCCATTGGTAATCTTGGATATATTTTCTGATTATAATAGAATAAGGCAGAAATAAGTCATGCAATAAAACATGCAAACTAGTGTTTAGATACTTCAAAAAGGATTCACCAGAGAATAGCTTATTGATTTAAAAAACAGTCACTGTGGACACCAAGTTACGTACATAAAATTTCAGACATGCTTGTACATTTGGACACCTATCTCATCTTTAAGACTTTAGATTATCTTACCATCAATTTTTTTCAGAAACAGGAAGGTTACTGACTCAATTAATACACATAAATTATGAAATTGATTATTTTTTATAAAATAGCCCTTTGGTCACACATCTGAATTCAGTTCTGAAGCATGAGTTAGTTAAAACTTCGATTAATTTGCATGAAGGGCGAAACAAGTGACAACTTATTGGATACATGTATCTTTTAAAGTAGACACAAATTTGAATTTAATGTTTATTGTCACTCCATGCTCAGTAATGTCTGCAGAGTATAACAAATAAATTGAACACACCCTGTGAACAGTAAGTATTAACAATAACAGAGCTCGTGCCTTATTAACAAAACCAAATTATGTTTCCCAAGTGTGTTTATTTTGTTAAACTTTGCACGCATCAGGGAACACATACTGACAATACTGGTGAGTTTGTTTTGCTTTCCCCCATTTCTACTCTGAATTTTCTGGAATCATATTTTGAAGATTCATTAATGCACAACAATATTTCAAATTTTGTTAAATTATTTATTACAATAATAAGTATAAAATACACATATCTAGTACATTGCACAATTTTTCTTAATGAAAAAGTTTTTATCTATATATTCCTGGGGGTGATGTCACGTTAAATTTGCCATGACTGTCTCTGCTTGTTTAAGTTCTGTTGAGATAAAAGAAAATACACTTCTTATAAAATATTTTAATTAAGAAAAATCATTCCAATTTAAAAATTCGTTCTTAAACTGCAAAAAATTACAATCAAGAATATAGACACATTTCCATCTATCACAAAAATTCATTTCTTGGTAAATATTATCTCAAAAAGTGGATGCCTGGATAGGTATATATGTTGACTTATTTGGTTGTAAATGATAAGAATAAAATATTTCTAAAATTTCAAGAAATTGTAAACTTTCTACAATGTTAAAGTTTCCGCCTTTATGCCTAAAACCACCCTTGTTAATCTAGTACAATTTATTGTCACCGAAAATGCAAATATTGTGAAACTTTGAAAGAGAATTGAGAAAATCTATGCGTTTAAACAACATACTGTATACAGGGAAATTTTGCCCCCATTCGCCCTTGTCTCATTTGGGCGAATTTAAAATGGGAGATGTATAATTTCTTAAACAGAACTGTGAATTGGCGAATTTAAAATTGGGGAAAATTGTTAGCAAGTGTAAAAGGGCAAAAAGTAATACAGGATAAAATTAACCCTATAATATACAATACAGTTCAATTTACAGATGTATACATGACTCAAATTGTTACCATATTTTCAATATTTTGACAAATTTATTTGTATTTTCTGTCTTTAAAAATTTTTTTGTTATGTTAAAATTGTTCTTACCACTTAGAAGTACTCTGAATTTATCCATATCTACTGTGAAGGAGACAGGAGTTGTTGCCCCTGTGTCAGGGTTCCCGTGCCTGTAATCTCATCTGAACACATGGTTTGTTCACTTCCTGATAAAAAAATTCATATGATCATTCATGTACATGATCAATTTTTTTTAAAATTAATTTTAATACAGATTAAGGTATCTACATAGCTTTTCAATTTCCCTTTAATTTTCTATCTAATATACTGCCCTTCATGCAGCCCAAACACTTTTAAATAATTTTTTGACATTCTGCAAAGCTTCCCTTTCTTTTATCCCAAACAAATTTAACCCTCTTGTCTAAGATTTTTGTCCTTACTTCCTATCAAAACCCAAATATATTCCCTCCCTATCCTACCCACTCTATACATGTATATCTGACTGATTTCTCCTCTTCCTACCCTGTCTCCTTCAGCTCATCATTTCAGATCTATACAATCTGTATGGCACAGCGCTTAGAGCAATTGCGCTACAGTCGCATAGTAAGGAGTTGATCTTTTAAGTTTATACTGTGAGTTCAAATCCCAGTGTGAGAAATAAAGACTGGTCCTTCAGATGAGACCGCACATGAATAACCCAAAATTCACAATAAACACAATGCTCAGATTCCTCTGACCTTAAGTTCACTGGAACTGAGGATATAGTCCACTCTCCACTCCGTCTTCTCTAGGTGTGATACTAAAATATAACATCTAAAACCAGTAAAGATTCAGCATAATTTCCATAATGTAAACAATTGTAGAATTATATGTATTACAGAAAAATGAAATTTATTTTCTTATTTTGATTGATAATTAAAAGATTAAAAAACCAAAAAAACTAGGGTGATGGAATCATATCTCAAGTTATTTGTTAGATCTCCACCAAAAGTAATGTAAATATGGAAATGTTTATGGGCAAACATACTGCTAAAAATTTATTACCCTGACTTTCAAATCACTTAGCCTTAAGACTTGTTTTTATACTTACATGTAAGACTTGATTTATACCTACATCTAAGACTTGTTTTACACCTACGTTCATCTAAAATTTGTTTTGAACTTACATCTAAAATTTGTTTTGAACTTACATCTAAGACTTGTTTTGTACGTACAATTATGACTTGTTTTGTAGTTACATCTATGACTTACACCTCTGACTTGTTTTGTACTTTACATTTAAGACTTGTTTTGTAGTTACATCTAAGACTTGTTTTATACTTACATTTATGACTTGTTTTATACTTACATCTATGACTTGTTTTATACTTACATCTAAGACTTGTTTTATACTTACACCTAAGACTTGTTTTATACTTACACCTAAGACTTGTTTCATACTTACATCTATGACTTCTTTTATACTTACATCTATGACTTGTTTTATACTTACACCTAAGACTTGTTTTATACTTACACCTAAGACTTGTTTTATACTTACACCTAAGACTTGTTTTATACTTACACCTAAGACTTGTTTTATACTTACACCTAAGACTTGTTTCACTTACATCTATGATTTATACTTACATCTATGACTTGTTTTATACTTACACCTAAGACTTTTTTATACTTACACCTAAGACTTGTTTTATACTTACACCTAAGACTTGTTTTATACCTACATCTTAGACTTGTTTTAAACTTACATTTACATGTAAGACTTGTTTTATACTTACATCTTAGACTTGTTTTCCTGAGGTGTGTTTGAAGTTTGTCTGAGCTGTCACTGTACGATTTACACAGGGAGGTGGCGTGTTCTGTAAATCAGATTAAAAAAACTTCCTATTTATCAATTATTGAGACACTGAAACCTAAGCACAAAAGGTCAAGTACAAGTTGCGAAATAACTCATGGCAATTACAACTAAACATATATTTTTTGGGTTTAATTTGAATTTGAGTTTTAGTTAGTTCCAAAGCTGATGTTATGCCTCTGGTATCTTACCCTCTACCTCTGGGGGGGCCCCAACTATTGAAGTTTATTGGAATCCTTACCTTTTTTGGGGGTCTCTGGCTATTGAAGTTAATCAGAACTACCTACCTTTGGGGAGCCCCAGTTGCTGAAGTTCGTTGGACAATGTCTCTCCATCACAGCTATATTTAGCAGCACTTGACAATAAAAATAAGGCAGCTATGGAAGCCTTTACATCTCCCAGTCTCTGTAACAAAAAATGCACACTAAACCCTTTTTTTCTGGGGGGGGGGGGGATATATTAATAAATTAATGAGACTATTAATGACAATATTTGAATATATTAATATCAACATAAATGTAAACTTAAAAATGGAAGTTTTAATATGAGTCTATATTTCTATCCACGTTTTTAAAACCCTTTTCTTTTTGCGGCTGCAATTATGTAGATTTTTCTGATTTTTTTTTTTAAACTACCGTAATATTTTCTGGAGAGGACTACAATTCCACAGCATTTCCTTTATGGTGCAAATATACATTGTGTATTTTTCAAATACGGGTGACTGCAGGGAAAATAAATTGTTTTTACATTCAACTTTCTGGTACGTCTAATACATTAATTTTAAAAAATGTCACTGTCAACAACATAGCCAATTAAATGCAAAACCATGTAAAATAAATCTGTGTGTTTACCATGCAGTCACTCTCCTCAGAAGCCAGGGGGTGACAAATCCCAATGCCCACCCCTTTGGGGCTAGTGAATTTTAGGGGTGGGCAAATTAAAATTTTTAAACCCCTTGCCCGCGGGCAAGTGACTTATCAAAAGTAGAATTTATTTGTAGGCCATAAATTTAAAGCTGGGCATGGGGGCTTGCTCAGCATTTTTTCTTTCCCCCTTTTTTTGAAATATCTATAAATACAGAATTAGTTTATGGTAGGGCAAGCAAAAATTCAGGTAGGGCAAGTCAATTTTGACCATGTTCTTGCCCTTGGACTAGTGCCTTAAAAATCTATTTGTCAGCCCCTGGAAGCCATGACAGTTCTTGTGTGATGTACTGAGACTTTCACTTAAAATTTAGAATAACTTAATAGAGCAAATGTTGGTGTTTATCAATGATTGCGTTGACTGGTATCACTAAACATCAATAAAAAAACCATTCCATGTGCTATTTTTTCATAAACAGGGATAAAGGGAAAATTTTTAAAAGATCTGCTCCTATAGATCCTGAATTCTCATTGGCTGTCCCAAAATAAAATGATCAAGGTCAGTTTACATGGCAGATGAATTCAACTTATGATGTTGACATAAATGAATAATAAACAATATTTTGTATATTTTTACGATCGATTTATGTCTTGCATAACTACATTTTTGGAGGTCAGGTAAAAAATGTCAAATAAATAGAGATTCACTGAGTAAATAACTCCCACACTTGCACCATAAAATAAAACACAGAAAGTTTCTCCAACTAAGATTCAAGTAAATTCTAAAGTGTAAAGAACTGTACTTTTTATTGTGTTTTTCTCAGTATTGAAAGATGGAAATTATACAATACTCTCCTGAATGATTATAAAATAAGTGAAAACTATCTACTTACCAAATTTGGCATCGTGTGTTATTTTATAAACCTTTTCATACTGAAATGAAAGAAAAAAACTGTGTGATTTGAATGCATATAACTAGGTGTACACAATTATCATGATTATTCAAATATTAATTTTTTTTAAAAGGATACATAATTTTTTTTACTTTCCAAAAATTAATATTTCCAAAATGAAAATTATAGTTTTATACTTTATATGAAATTTAATTATGTTACATAAAAAAAGTGAACATTCAAACACAGCAGGTTGACATATATAAAAAATTTTCATATTTTTTTAATAATAAATCTTAAAATTTTCTTTAAAACACAACAAACTTACATCGATGCCCTCTGATAGCATGTCTTTGATAACTTGTACACACAGTAACTTCATCTTTATTGAAGTCTGAAAAAGAAAAGTTTGTTAACATCAGATCTACGGTATATATATTGTGTGACTGAATATACATTGAACCTTTCCTTAAATCTAAGTTTTTATTTTATTTTACTGAACACAAAATGTGAAGTTTCTCTGTGACAAAATACCATACATCATTAATATAAATCAGTAGAAATATTTACTCATATATTTAATTTATCTCATACGTGTTGGGGATACAGCCCATTAGATAAACTTATGCTTTATCAACGGGTAGATGCTTTATCAATAGCACTTCCGGTTTTTTAAAAAACCCCCGCTTCAAGATTTTATTTTATTGAAACTTTTATTTGTGAAAATTGTTGCCCTTATAAAATGAATGATAAAGGGTAGCAATATCGTTAAAAACAAGATGTCAAAGAAGTGTCTTATTTTATCAAGGAACCCGTTGGCTATTTGAAGACAGATGTTACTCCCCCCCCTCTTAGATCGTTTTTGGAGAAAGTAAAACCTACATATACCAGTTAAGTTGTTGTTATAAAACTCCTTTGACATCTTTAACAATGCTTTTTTTATTATACTACGTATGCCTACCTAGTAATGTAGGTGTAACTTACCATGGATCAGCAAACAATCTAGACAAAGTCTAGGCCCCTAGCCTTGCCTAGCATGATTTCTACTGCCATTTGGGAAAAAAAGTTAATTTTTACGATCCCCATAGTCCTAACAACTTTCAGTCAGAAGTTCGTTCGATGTAAAGCCCCAGCAATTTTCACATGATGTTTTCAAAGACACAGATAGCAAATATTCTAAATTTTGAACTCGATCTCCTTTTCCCCGACGCATGTAAACATCAACGGTGCTACGTCATCAAGTTATACGTCATCAATTTGTTTTGGCAGTATTAAATTTGTTTCCCGGGGGAAATCTCAAAATTTTGTTAAAACGAAAGTCGATTAGATAAATAGAACATCTATAATTGTGTGATTTGATATTGGCTTTATCCAACTCGTTGAAATGGTGTAAAATTCGCTCGGCAAGCCTCGCGAAATATAACCCCTTTCAACTCGTTGGATAAAACCAAAATCAAATCACACAATATAGATATCCTCTATATATTTTGCTTATAAATTGTGTGGAAAATGTAATAACACGATGTATTACAAAATGTAATAACACGTTTTTTTGATTATTGCATTTTGTGTTGTTACATTTTGCTTGAGATTAAGCAAAAGGCAAGAACGCAAAACGTACATGTAATAACACACTTTTTGATCAGCAAGATTGCGTACAATTTTCAATAGAATATTGGCAGATGAAAAGTTAAATAAAACAAAAAGGGGGGAAAAAGATAGATGCAATTTCTTACAATCAATGTTTTTTAATATATTGATTTAATTAACTTGTTGGGGGGGGTGACCAGTGTGCTTTTGCTTTTTAATGGCCAAATGTAAAGAAACTATAAAAAAACCTATTCCTGTGTACTGGCAGATGCAAAATATAACGGGGGAAACAAATTATATTTATTACACTTATTTACCACGTGACAATATAAAAAAATTGTCGAAACCCCAAAACAATCGCTCCACAAAAAAAAAAATATGCCCACTTATACATTATAAAAAAAAGGTTGCAACTCTGGTTTGTATATTTTTACCCCCATGGTCTTTCTGAGTTTAAAAACATGTATTTATTTAATTTCAACCTAAAATGTCGATTAACCCTCTCTACATATATTTCTGTCTTCATCCATGCTATCCGATTAACTCCGCATCTCGTAAAAATCCCACAATATCTCCTTAAAAATATTAGTAAACTTTAAATTTCCTTAGGTAATCAAAAAGTGCATAGAGAATGTTTCACTTTTTGGATAACGTGAGAGAGTTTTTGCCTACTAATAATCTCTCTCGGTGTTATCATACATTTTCAATGCACTTCCGTTGCTTTTACTTAGGGAAATTTCAACGTAAACAAACCGGAGTGGCATACCTTTTCCTTTATGATGTATAAGTGGGTATTTTTTTTTTTTTTAGTGATTGTTTTGGGGTTTTGACAATTTTTTCATATTGTACACATGATGAATAAGTGTAATAAATATAATTTGTGAAAAAAATGTCCAATTGCCCCGGGGGTTTAATATGGGGGGGGGGGGGGGGGTCACAAGTACCTGTGATTTTTTATGGGAGAGGCCTATCTAAGTTTTTGAAACTTGCTCCCAATCCTTTTGACATATTGTCAATAAAATATTTTCAAAACATCATTTTTTT
>NW_026922759.1:0-20536 GCF_032062105.1 Saccostrea cuccullata | reverse complement strand
CCCTGTTTTATTTGTAATAACTCTCCAGTGCCCTGTGCTAAAAATAGCAACATGTAATACAATCAATACTAATAAAACAAGAAATCTGTGAGCCAATACTCACTAGTAATACCCCCACTCTAATGTAAATAAACACTATCATGTTGCTATAAATAAGTTCAATTACAGGTAGATGAACAGAAAAATATGAAGTTGACATCAGATTCATATCAAAATTAATCCCACCATATGGCATGCCTCAAGAAAGAGTGTACTAAAATTTCAACTTCAAGCATCTGCTATGAATAGTTAGTGAAAACTGTGACGAAAATTTGTTATGTATGAAACAAATGTACAAACAAACAGGATTTTAACAAAAATGTATCCCACTATATGGCATGCCTCAGGGAAGATTGTGTAAAAATTTCAAGCGTCTGCAATGAGTAGTTGCTGAGAAAAATGAGACAAAATCTTGTTTTGTATAAAACGGACAGATGCACAGACAAACAGGAAGTTGACATCAGATTTCACCAAAAATGTATCCCACTGTATGGCATGCCTCAGAGAAGATTGTGTTAAAATTTCAAGCTTCTATGATGAGTAGTTGCTGAGAAAACTGTGACGAAAATTTGTTATGCATGAAACAGACAATCGCACAGACAAACAGGAAGTTGACATCAGATTTGACTAAAAATGTATCCCACCATATGGCATGCCTCAGAGAAGATTGTGTTAAAATTTCAAGTTTCTATGATGAGTAGTTGCTGAGAAAACTGTGACGAAAATTTGTTATGTATGAAACAGACAGACGCACAGACAAACAGGAAGTTGACATTGGATTTGACTAAAAATGTATCCCACCATATGCCGTGCCTCAGAGAAAATTGTGTTAAAATTTCAAGCTTCTACATTGAGTAGTTGCTGAGAAAACTGTGACGAAAATTTGTTACGGACAGACACAGGGACACACAGACAGACATATACAGAAGGGTAAAACAGTATACCCACCTCTCCTTTGGAGCGGGGGTATAACAAACGGGGTGGGACACTTTGAGAGGGAAGAGAGAGGTCCTAGGGAGTCTTGGTATAAAATATTACATTGCAAAAGCTCAAAATCCTTTTGAATTATCACCCGGAAAGGATAGTGTTACACATAGACATAATTATATAATTTTAAATTTATGACCTTGAACTTTGACCTTTTGACCTCAAAATAAAGAGGGATCTTCCTAGGGCCACAGGGAGTTGTTATGTAAAATTTCATTGCAAAAGCTCAAAGGGTTCTTGAGTATTATCGCTTGGAAACAAAAGTGTTATAACAGACAGAATTTACGAATTTATGACCTTGACCTTTTGACCCCAAAAT
This sequence comes from Saccostrea cuccullata, assembly GCF_032062105.1. Taxonomy (NCBI): domain Eukaryota; kingdom Metazoa; phylum Mollusca; class Bivalvia; order Ostreida; family Ostreidae; genus Saccostrea; species Saccostrea cuccullata. The sequence goes on along the minus strand of NW_026922759.1, from coordinate 19,191 downwards.
CAATAGCAGTCTTCTTTAGTCCATAGGGAGTTGATATGCAAAATTTCATTGCAAAAGCTCAAAGGGTTCTCAAGATATCATGTGGAAAGAAAGCGTTACAGACAGACAGAAAGACGGACGGACAAGAAAGACAGACAGACAGACAGACCCAAATTAATATCCCCCACTTTTCAAGCGGGGGACAAATAGGAGGTGCATAATGGCCATATGTAATAAAAATTCTGTGAAAGTCTATCAAATGTTATTCAGTGGTACATATTGTATGAGAGCAGTTGTGGATAAGAGATGGGTACCCCAAAGTGTAACAGACGACAGACATACGCACAGACAATTATACATCACGATTACTATATAGTATAAACCCTCCCAGTTTTCAAGCATGGGGTATAACAAAATGCTCAACATCAACATCTAGGATAATTTAATGAATGGTTTCAATTGAAATTTAGTGGTCATTTCCATAAATTCCTTTTAACATTACCTAAGATATGAATTAAACCTGCATAATCAGATAGGCTTCAACAGATCAATTAAAGCAGACTTGTTAAATACATTAAATACTACCGCAAGTCTTTAACTGAGAAAAGCAATTTCGCTTCTATCAAAAATGAAATACACATGTATACCCTTTACATTTTGAAACTATGAATTTGATCCCTTCTGTCACGGCATAAATAAAATTACTCTACTTTTATGATAAATTAGTTGTTTTAACATGTTTGTTGTATGATATCATTCTACATATATGTTGTTATTAGGGAAAAACAAGATGTGTTTGTGAAACACTATGCATCTCGCAGCAACAAAGTTCGGAAAAGCTATTTTTATTGTATACGTCACAGTTAAGATCAATGTCATTGACCTTAGTGTTATTTGAAAGAACTAAATTAGTGGAGTATGCATTCTAAATATGAAGATTCTATCTCTTATGGTTCAAAAGTTATGGTGAAGGTTCAATAAGGCTATTTTTAGCATATAGGTCACATTCAAGGTCACAAAATCTTTGACTTTAGTGTCATTTGAAAGAGCTTAAATTAGTGGAGTTTGCATAACATATATGAAGTCTCTATCTCCTATGGTTTAAAAGTTATGGCGAAGGATCAAAAAAGCTATTTTTAGTAAATAAGTCACATTCAAGGTCACAAAGTCATTGATCTCCGACCGTGGTGTCATTTCAAAGAGCATAGCTAGTGGAGTATGCATTCTAAAGATGAAGTTTCTATCTCCCATGGTTCAAAAGTCATGGCAAAGATTCGAAAAAAAACTGTCAGTATATAGCATAAGTAAAACTTTGATTCTCTATTGTGGCCCCGCCCAACACCCAGGGGTCATGATTTTTAATAATTAAGAATCTACACTACCCCAGGATGCTTCCACAATAATTTCAGCTCTTCTGGCCCAGTGGTTCTTGAGAAGAAGATTTTTAAAGATTATTCCTATATATTTCTTTGTAAAAGTTTTAATCCCTATTGCAGCCCCACCCTAGCACCAGGGGGCATGATTTGAACAATTTAGAATCTACACTATCCCTGGATGCTTCCACATAAGTTTCAGCTTTTCTGGCCCAGTAGATCCTGAGAAGAAGATTTTTTAATGACCCCACCCTATTTTTGTCTTTCCTTGATTATCTCCTCTTGTGAGGGGTCTTGGCTCTTCATTTTTACTATTTAAACTCCCCTTCACCCAAGGATGCTTTGTACCAAGTTTGGTTAAAATTGGCCCAGTGGTTCTTGAGAAGTTGAAAATGTGAAAAGTTTACTGATGGACGGACAGACAGCTAGACAGACAGCTACACAGACGACGGACAAAATGTGATCAGAAATGCTAACTTGAGCCTTCGGCTCAGGTGAGCTAAAAAATTTGAAACTCTAATTTGTCAAGAGATCATAGTAATTTGAAATTATAATTTTTTGTCTTGACAATTTCATTAACTTATTCTCAAAGATTTGTACATCATTTTGTTAAGCATTATGCCATTTTAACACAAGAAAATTTGAACAATTCTGCATAATTCAGTGAAAAAATCTAATCATGAGAAGAAAGTGGGCGCTTTAGATGGGGATTCAGTAGAAATACTGGTAGATAAAAAGAATAAAAAATTATCATTGAATTATACATTTTTTTCAAAACCTACCCATTGACTGTGTTGTAGGTAAAATGGGAAAATGTTCGGTTTAAAATGTTTGTTTTTATCTGAATTTGTACCCTTTTAAAGCTGTTTTTCAATAATTTTCTTATTTCTGGGTCTTCACTCCATGAATTTGAAATGCGTTATCAGTGCATTTTTAACACTAAAATTTATTCCAGCTGTTTAAACAAGAGGCCCATGGGCCTTATAGCTCACCTGAGTATCATGAAACAACTTTCCAACAATTGAATTTGGTTCGTGTTTTAAACCAGAAGCCATGATATTCACAAGTTTGAAAGAGGCATCATTGCTTATCATAATTATACACTTAGCATACTTATTCTAGTTACTTTTTACCAAGACTTAGATCAGAGTAACAAAAATAAAATTTATTTCCACAGGAACCCCTGAACCTAAAGCCACATATTTCAAAATTTTGGAAATTTTATCATAAATTTTATTTCATCATAAATGGTTGATTAATACCACAGAGCAGATTTCAAAGCATTATTTTATCTTTACACTATGAACTGTAATCTCCCTAACCCCCAATACAGGAGGAATTCAAAAGATGCACGCATTTTCACTATACATAATCATTAAAGCCCCATCCTAACACCAGAACCCCTGATCCAGGAGCCATCAAATTCACAATTTTGGAAAAAGCATCCTTTTTCATCATAACTATGTACATAGTTAATAAGTTTAATACCCAGGAGCAGAGAAATTTTTTGAAGAATCGATGCATTTTCACTTTATAATCAATAGAGCTTAACACCAGAACCCCTGAGCCTGTGGCCATGAAATTCACAATTTTCGAAAGGCACTCTTGTTCATCATAACTATGTACTTGGCTAGTTTGTAACCCAGGAGCAAAGGAGATTTTCAAAGAAATAATGCACTTTTCCTAATGATCTATAAAGCCCCACCCTAACACTAGAACCCCTGACCCAGGGGCAATTTCATAATTTTGGTAGAGAACTCAAAGCTGATTAAAATCATGCCAACAGTTTGACTGCTTGATATCCAGGAGTAAAGAAGAAGACTTTAAAAGATTGCATTAAACCAAGTGGTTTTGACCCCACCCCTCAGGTCCCAGGGGGCAGGGACCATGAGATGCACAAGTTCTCCTTCACCCATCTATACTGTATACCAAATTTGGTTGAAATTGGTTCAGTGGTTCCACAGTAGAGCTAAAAATGTTAAAGTTTACAACCAATGAACAACGTAGGATGAAAACAGATAGCAATTGGTCATCGGAATTTACTCACGTGAGGTAAAAATGGAGAGACGACCCAGAAATACCTAAATCTAAACTTTTTCCATTTAGTTTCTGCGAGAAAATTTACAAAGTCCAAGTGTATAAGATTGTGGCTTTAAATAATGATTTGTATACCTAATGTATGAAGTGTCCCTGGTATCTGGCTACATGTGTTTGCCCCTGGATTCGTGTCACATTGTACTTAACATTTTAGGTTCGAATAAGGTGAGTAAATTTTTTTTTTCTTCAAAATATTCCATGTATTCATATGGGAGTAAATAATTACTCTTTGAGTAAAGTTGCAAAGTACATTTTATTTTACATTTTTTTAGTTCACAATGTGTTTACATTCTGTCATTTATAGTGTTGTTCTACAAATGTACGTATTGATACATGTACTTCTAAGTATTAGTAACTACGTCACATCTTATGAAAAAATATCGAATATACATGTATTTCAAAAACTAGCATGCAACTTTGATCTTTCTGTTAAAATCAATAATTTTAGTGCATTAGAAAACTGAGCATAAAAAGTATATTCACTATATACCGGTATTAAGAATTTTACAAGAATATGGTGCTTGGACATCGTTTCCTGTCAGTGATTCCTACCGACTACCTATCTAGTGTGCCCACTTTCTTTAGTTAAAACTGATTTCACATCAGAATTTTAAAAATGTTTTTCCAGTGATGTACAGATGTTGCCAAAAGAGAAGATAATTTTATTTTTTCTCTATACATGTATATTTTTATATTAAAAACAACATCTAGTAAAATCACTGACAAATTCTTGATTTTTGTCCAATTTCATTATTTATTTCACTAATAGTTAAACCAGAACATGTGTAGTTATCTTTTTCTGTAAAAAGATAATTAACATATTTTTTTTTTACTTTTTCATTGTTTTTAGTAAAAGATAGTTCATCACTTAACATATTTCTAAAATTCAAGATCAATGTTGTGAGTATGTGACTTAAATTTTCATGTCGCACTTAAATTACAATATTTTTAAAATATGGATGCTGATCAGGTAAAAACTGTCGTTTTTATTAACTGCATGTTCAACAATTCAACATATCAATAATTTTGTGGTAAAATCTGTCGAAATTTGTTGCCATATACCAGTGATTTTACAAAATGTTGTTTTCAATGAAATATGTACAGAGAAAATAAAATTATCTTTACTTTTAGCACACGTCTGTATATAGTTTGAAAATGCAATTATGTTTCACTTAGGCCTATGGCACTGTATATATACCAATTGTATTAAATTGGATCTGCTTAATGCAGCACAGTAATGTGCATTTCAATCAATCATTGATATAAAAGACAACTATCAGTTTAGATAAAACTTTATTTATAATCGACTCAGAAAACACATCCATCATCAACTTCCATGTAGCACAAACTACTTCACTCGCCGTTAGGCTGTTCAAAATGGAGTCAAGGAAATCGAATCAACATTGACAAAATAAAACACGAAATACTTACGATGCAAAGGAAATATTGATGAAAGACCCTTTCTTGTGTTAACTTTTCTATGTCTTCAACTATACTACGGCCTTACTACCACAAATCAATTAAGACGACTCAAAAATGCAGTGCAATAAAATGTCTCTGTTTATCTTCTTCCTCTCTCTGCAGACGTAAACAAAGAATGACGTCACTTCCGAGCGGCACGGGGTAAATATAGTTCGGCAACTTCAGGAGAATGTGACTAAAATGGGTATTGAAATGCGAGCCGGGTCGGGAATTTTGAAACAGTAAACCAGATTTTTGCTACTAACTAAAAATACTCAATAATTTATCATGAAACTTACATTTAATTTAATTAAAAACAACAAAATATGCCTCTACTGAGAGCTTCAAATACCAGTAGTACCTTTTTCATTGTTTGTCGCCGGTTGTCATTTTTCCACCGGTGATTAAAATGGGTACTGTAGTTAAACCGTTTCACATATTGTTCTGTTTTGCACTTAAAATTAAAAAAAAAATCACGGTTTTGTGTGTTAGATAAATAAAAATAAACTAAATTGCCAATAACGCACAACAATTATTTTAATAATATTTACTGATTGTAGAAAACAAAGACATATAAATCCGTGGTTTTATGTCTCTGTAGAAAATAAACATGATAATTCAGTGACGTATAGCATCGTATTTGAAAGGAGGGGGCAGCCAGAGAGAAAAAAAAGCATACCGCAAAAAAAGGAGCATTGATCAAAGTCGAAAATCCTACTCCGTAGGGGTTGGGGTTGTGGTTGTAGGTGCTAATTAATTTTTCAATAATGCAAACTTCTTTCATTTCTAGTTTTTTGACGTACAACACTACATTTCCCTTATATATCATTTTACTGTCGTAGGGAGTTGGGTGGGGGTGGGGGGTGGGGGGTGGCAGCCTTTCAATGAACGTTTTCAATAGTAAAAGTAGTGTTGGGGAAAAAGCGAGGGAGGAGCCCCCCCCCCCCCCCCCTGTTGCTACATGCCTGTAATTTGATTTAGAATCGAAAATGCAAACCTCGAGATATTAGCATTTTAAACTTTGAAGCGGTGGTCCCCAAAGGCGTAATGGTAAGCGCGTTGGATTTTCACGCTGGCAACACGCGTTCCTTCCCACATATGTCCGATTTTTTTTTTTATCACTTTTTCATTTCTATTTTATGTTTTTCTTTCAGAAACGGACGGAAGACCTCTCGTTGCTCGCAACGAGTTTCTTTTCTAGTTAAGGTCTTCCGACTTCCTTCGGAAGACCTTATTGTTATTCGTCGGTTTCCTATTATTATTATTCTTTTTTCATAGTTAGGGCGATATCTCAGCTGTGAATGTACGGATTTCAAAGATTTTTATTGGACAGATGCATCAGGTTAATATCTCCAGACGTCTTTTCATTTTTTCAAAATTTGCTTCCGTTCGCGATTTTTGGGGAAATTTGTATTTTTTAAATAGATTTTTGTCACCTAATTTTCTCAAAAACGGCTAAAGATATGACATTGAAACTCATGGACATGAAAGAACATCAAATGTAGATGTGCCGAACGTCCTTCATTTTTTGTCGTTTCTACTTCCGGTCGCAAACGGAAGTGAATTTTAAAAGTCTCATTTTTCAACTTTTTTGTTTTTCAATATTTTTCTTTCGGATTTACAGGGTTTATAGAGCGTCTTCAAAGATATCTATATATGTTTTCATTTTTTTCATGAGTGCGTTTATTGCAAAGATATGACCGAACCAAACTTTGTCTTACTGTCGGGGGTTCGAATCCCGCTCGGGGCGTTCCCCAAATTTTTTCTTTGTTTTTGTCTTTTTTTTCAGTTGCAAATTACTTTTCACTCTTTTATAACATGTGTGGAATATTTTGCCGATTTTTAAAAGCTATATTTGGAGATATTTTGTGAAATAATTGGAACAATCATGATCTGTATTGAGAAACTACTGTAAATCAACGTAAACGAAAAAAATATATTATGAAATCTATTTCATGGGATGACGCAGCATAGAACGCTAAAGAGAAGTCGGTCGGAAGACCTACTTGTTGCACCAGCAACAAGAACGCATCTAGTTCTTATTATTATTATTCTTTTTTTTGACAAAATTTTGTGCAGGCGATTTCTCGAAAACTGTTCAGCGGTTTTTCATGAAACTTTCACCAAATATGTGTCATTATATGAAGTTGTTACATCCGAAGAGAAATTTGGAAAATTCGCTTCTGGTGCCAAGTTATGGACAATTTTCTGATTTTAAAATGCGATTTTGTCGCCCCTTTTTGTCAAAAATGGCTAAGGATATGAACTGGAGACTTATTGGAGATGATAGATCATGACTTTGTGGTTTGCAGAATCGCCTTTTCGTGCGTCGTCAGTACTTCCGGTCGTTACGAATTGCAAACTTAAAAAATTCGTATTTTCTAACTTTTTTGTTTTTCAGTATTTTTCATTTATATTTGGTATGGTAAAAGAAGCCCTCCGTATAATGCTTATTATTTGATTTGTTTGAATGTTTATAAATCTGAAGTCTAGATATTAGCATTCAAAAATCTGAAGCGGGTCCAAAATGGCGGCTGTCTCAGTCAACGCCGACATTTCGCAATAGGGGTTTACGGAGGCAGCCGAGCGTTTGCTTGAACGAAAGTAACATAAGAATAAATGAAATATAAAGGAGTACTTGGACTGATACGTCGAAGTTTCGTTGCAGTTCTGTGTCAAACTAACGTCTTCTATAATTGGTTTTGGCTGGCTTTCAAAGTAGAAAAAGAAATGACTAAATGTGCAAATGAAATTCGATACCTAATATCTTTTGTGCATCACGGAAAAAGAGATCTTAAATCATACTTATACGTAATACTTTCTCAAAAAAGAATATCAAATAATAGTGTCAGTATATATCTTAACCATTGTTTTTCCTATACACATTTGTGTCATAATAAACTAATAAATAATACAAAAATAAGAAAACGATTTTTTTTAAAGATGGCTTCATGGAGTTTATTTGAGCATTCTTGTCTCAAAGATCTGATTCAAGTTATTGAGCATAAATGATATCTGTTTCCTTGACCGACGAAGGGGGAGCCATGTTCTTCGGTGAAACTTTTCAACCTTTTTGATTAACTAATCGGGATAGTTCACTTTGGGGATAAACAGGAATTTGAAAAAAAAATCATAACCGTTTTACCGCTTAAGTGTTACATGCATTTATACAATATGGAATTTGTAAAATGTTTTAAATATACTTTCTAAATCTCGAATCTTATGCTATATAAGAACGTTCTTTTTTTTAATTTCATTGAAGCTATCACACCTATTAAATAGAAAATTCCAAAGAAAAGGCGCAAGATTAACACGTGGCGTTTGGCGCTAAATTTTGAATAGTGACCCGCCTTTCATAATTTTAAGAGAGAAGCACTGTTTCCATATATTCAAGTAGATTTAGAGTAGAGGTCCCGATAGCGTAATATTTAGTGCTTTGGAATTTCCTGCTGGCGACTTGGGTTCAATCCCCCTTGTGTGCAAATCTTTTTTTTTTTTTTACTTTTTTTTTAGCTCGATTTTACCTTTTCTTTCCAGAAACGGACGGAAGACCTCTCGTTGCTCGCAACGAGTTTCATATCTAGTTGTACAACTTTTCATATACTACGTTATTTTTTCTGAATGTTTTTTTTTGCATCTGTATATTATATTTTTTAATTTGAAAAAGTTAAAGATTGGATTTTTAAGCAAAAATTTCAAGAGAGGTAAATCAGTGCTTGTCTGAATATCTAAGCTTAAGAGAAAGGGAGGTAATTTTTTTTTATTGTGAATCCTTGTTCAGAGCATATGCTTTCTCCCCTTGGTCCAATGTGGCTAATACTTCTCTCACAGAGTGCCACTGGTCAAAGGATGTGTAGTGACCTTGAACAAAGTTTCTAGGCCAAGAGTCAAGGTTAAAACCCCTTTCAGCTACTTTACATTTTTATGTTCATTGCTGAAAGTGGGACCCTTTGAGATGGCCACCATCTCAATGATATCTAATTTTAGTTTGAAAATTGCTAGAAAAGATAAAGTGATCTCATTGTAACATTATTATATTTTAGTGTTTTAGATTATAAATAAATATAACAATATGCAAAATCTAAATTCTTTTATATTTTCTCTCCTTTGATTTACATAGCAGGCCTTGCAGTTTTTAGCTCATATGAGATTTTCTGATCACCTGTTGTCCGTCGTCCATCCGTCTGACTGTCCATTCATCTGTAAACTTTTCACATTTTCAGCTTATTCTTGAGAACCATTGGGCCAATTTTGACCATACTTAGTACAAAACATCCTTGGGTAGTGGGAGTGTAAATTATAAAAATAAAGTCCCCTTCCGAGGGGAAATTGTCAAGAATATACAAAAATAGGGTGGGGTCATAAAAAAATCTTCTCAAGAACCACTGGGCCAGAAAAGCTAAACTTCTGTGGAAGCATCCTGGGGTAGTGTTACTAGTGTAGATTCTAAATTTCTTGGATCATGACCCCTGGGGATTGGGAAAGGTCAAGATAGGTATTAGGGGGAAATCTGTTTAATAACATAATGGCCAAAGTTACTCAGGTGAGTGATGTGGCCCATGGGCTTCTTGCTTATCTAATTTAGTTTTATCTTTGTATGCAACACTTTTTCCTTCTTTTAGTTGTTACTGAGGTTCTAAGTAATTTAAAGTTTTTTATGAAATATTTTTCCTTGTCAAGTTCTATATGCATGTTCTACTTCATACACAAGTAGTATATGAAGATTTTCTAGATGTTTCATGTTTTTTCAATTTTTCTTGAAAAGCATAACTGGGGCTCGTTTCTCAAAAAGGCCTACGACCAGGCCTAAGCTTAGTCCGGACTAAATCAGTGACTAAACCCGGAAGTCGGACTAAGTTGCGTTTCACAAAAAGGCGGAGACTTAGTCGAGACTAAATTTTGGTTTAAATCTAGGCCTGCTCATGAGTAGGCGTAAGTTCTTAGTCTGTACACAACTTGGGAAAAAGGCAAGTGTTTTAATCATAAAGAGTTAAAAAAATAATTATTTTATACTTATGCGATATTATATCTATTCATATACGAGGGGTTTTAGAAAAGTTCGCGGACAAGTTCTATTGTGAACGCGCTATTTCCACGAAACTGTTCAAACTTTCCAGATAAAATATTAACCCTTTTTCCAATAAATATACAAGAATTTTGTGCTCTCCGGTGATTTTTGAAATATATACAGCTTTTTTATTTTGATAAAACTTGCTTCACGGAGCATGCTACATTTTGGCACGTTTACATCACAAAGACTCTTTACTAAAATTAAAAATTGCACAATTGTAGCGCAAAGAGATTTATGATATTTTACTTGTCGCTAAAGTATTCATAGAACGTCACTGGGAGAAATTTTGAACTAAATTGGACGGTATATGACTGTTTTATGGCAGTTTATGAATGATCAACGCGTAAAAACAGCCAAAATTGGAACGTCACTGAGCGTCATGGAGCACTGCACAACGTAAAAATTATGTGTGCAGACAGGAAAATGTCTAAAAAGAGATTAAAATGTTCAAGATACTGCCGGGAATTTCCTACACATACAAAGGACAAGTTTTCAAATGGTTGTAGCTTCATAAGAATGGAAGGATTAACATTTTAAATGATTAACTCCATCGATACTTCAATACCCCCTTAGCGCATGGACGTTGCGTTGCGCCTATATGGTTTTGCATAGTTTCAATACCTGATCGATAAACTGCATATACTTTTTTTAAAGATCTCAATAATATCCGAATCAGTACAAAAGACATTATAGTAGAGAAGTAACATGTCTTAATATTGGTAATTTTAAAGTAGAAAAAAGATAAGAAAAATTTGAAGAAATTAAAGATTTATAGAACTGCGACAAAGCTAAACGGGTTGAAATCTGGTTGTCACGTCGCCTTACGTCAAGTGATTGCTCCGTGAATCCCATGACCTCATAGTAAAAATCGTTGTAAATTTTCAAGATTTTATTATATGGACGTAATTTTTTTTCATACCAATAAACAAAATGTAAGAATTTAATCAGACATAGGTCATACTTCACAGTACACAATAGATTTTCCGTAATTCAATGTGTCCGCGAACTTTTCTAACAACCCTCGTACATGCACATAATTATATATTATGCGAAAAATCATGAAAATTAATAAACAACATATACATGTAATATTATGTGGACAAGTAGAGATGCAAACTTTTTCCGCAAAAGGTGGGATGAACTAAAAATTTGTTATTAAGAATTTTGAATTCTAGTTGGGTAGAAATTTAAGAAGTGTCAGATTTTATTTTTTTAAATGTAGGCACGCGTTGTGGGGTGGGGGACTTCAATCCTCCCTTTTTTTTTTATTCGATAATGCTTTTTCTGTTTAAAAAGGTGTATAATTTATGGGCTGACGTCCACTTTCAGCATTTCTAATCTCTGCTGAATATTATGGTCACTCAATTACCTTAACCCCCCTCCCCCCATCCCCATTCACTTTTTAAAAACGATGCCAGGTCCTGGATAATTTTTTTTAATGAATAATGTTTCATTAAATCCTCAAATAAAATTCATTTTTAAAAATATATTTTAGATAATGAGAAATATTCGGAAACTATGCCATCAACCAAGTTAATTCTTTAATTTTCGCCTTTAATTGTATGTATTTAAATATGATATTAATAGAACATAAAAATTTGAATTTGTAAAATGTTCGAGTATTATACTTAAAGTATTCTGTTCATAAGACTGTTCACTCATTGTCGAGAGGTGAGAAGTGTAGATGGGTTAATCGTTTTTTTCTTAATGGTTTGCAAAAGCTTAATAGTTTTAAATCGAATTCTTGTGAAGCATATTGCAGGGCGATGCAGGCAAAAAATCTAGTAGTTTTTATAAATTTCTAAAATATTTCCATTAAAATTGAAAATGCGTGTGTTATAAAGACCCTTTTTTGATGACAGGCATATCAGTGCCTGCTTTATGATCTATTTAATTTTATGGGGTCAGACTGCATAATATGATACCAAAGATTTTTGTATTCTTTCGAAGTTTTTTTCTAGTCTGGTCTGACCCCCTTATAATATGTTTATATTTTGTTTTGCGTCATTTACTTCAATAAATGACATTTTTTCACTTTCACTACTGTTGTTCCTGTATTTTGATCCATCAAAAAACTAGCTCAGTTGACTTGGCTTCGGTCTTGCATAATAACAGAGGAACATAAAGAAAATGGTGTATATACATAATTATGTACTACGTATTTCTACATAGCCTATGTAAATTATAATAAAGATATCAATGTTAAACTGTATGTCCAAAATGTAATACATGTATCATAAATACAGGTACATGTATTACTTAGATTGCCAATATATGTCTAATTCATATTGAATAAATTGATTGAAAATTCAAATTTTATAAAGAATTATACCGGTTTATGGTATGGGCCATTTTAGGCACATATTCAGAAAATGTTTAACATGTGTAAATTTCTTTCTTGTTCAAGGCTCGCAGGTATATAAAGTCGTCGCTTATATATATACTGCGTCAAAAATGTCATTTTTTAACGTTTTGTTTAAAGCTAAGGTCAATATAAAAGATAAAAAAATAAATAAAGAAGTTTTATTCTTTCACAAACATAAATTTCACTGAGGTTTATTTACGTCTAAATTTTAACAAAAACGGGAGCCAAGGAAAACCATATATTATAGGTCTGATCATTTTTTAAAATCATTCTCTTAGCCATGTTTTAATTCTTTTAATGATAATTATGATTTCATAACTGATAAATTTTTGAGAGTAAGTCTGTTGTTCGGGGGCTCTGTTAATTGTTCAGATACTCGTTTCCCACCCCTTCCCCGGACTTTCAAAACGTTTGCTACGAGCCTGTTCCAGCCTAGCCAAATATGATGTAGGAAAATTACTTTTTATTTCAAAATTTAGCAAGTACATGTATGTATAATCATGTATGTACATCATTTGGTTTTAAGGTAGATATCTAATATAACACTTGTGGATGTAGAGGGGGAGGGAGGCTGTGTCCAAAATTAGAATAAAAGATTTACTCTATCAGTTTTTTTAGTGTGACGCCTAACCCGACCCCAATCTGCCCCTTTTACAAGATTTCTGAATCCGCTACTAAGTTAATGCTTTGAACTTGAAAATATAGATGGGTTTGCGTAATACATCTGTTTGAAAGACGGTGAAAAGGGAAAACATACAAGCGAACTCGTGCTTCCTGTGCTTTACATCTTTTATTTAGGTTCAAGTGTGACATTATTTTGATCCGCCACATGTCATTGTAGTCTCTAAACCAAATAAAATGCGATTTGCGCATCCTTAGTACCTAGCGGAGAGGTCTTCGTCTCAGTCTTACGCCGCTTTCTGAAACGCAATTTAGGCCCGTCTAAATTTTGGCGTAACTTTTTTAGTCGGACTCACTTAGGCCCAAATCTACGACTTTTTGAGAAACGAGCCCCTGATGTACATGTAATTGTAAAAACTGTGTTTGTCCCTTGTGATACATGATTAATTTATGTCAGTTTGAATTTATCATATATATTAAAATACACTATTATACAGTCTGTTTGTCATGGAATTAAACTTGTTGAGTTTTTATTCCACCTCTATAATTGAAGATTTGGGGGCATATTTTGATAAACTGTCTGTCTGTTTATGTGTCTCCAAATTTACTAATTTTTACTACCCGTGGCCATTCCTTTTGAACTTTTTTTAACCTTTAACTTTGACCTACTTTGGTAAAACAAAATGATGTGAATGATTAGTGCTAGGGCTTTCATATTTCAATTGTATATTCCTTGTAATGAAACTTCTCTTTTTACCCCAAACAAAGAAAGTTTTAGGGATATATAGGAATCACATTGTCTGTGAATGTAATTTTGTCTAGGCTCTAACTTTGATATATGGAAACATTGGAAACTTATACTTGTTATAGAGCTTGCTTGTAATGACCCGACAGTGAGTCCTGATCTGACACAAGGTCATTCCTGCAAGTTCAAGGTCACTGGCCTATATTATTAAAGTATGAAATTTTTGTCTGGGTCATAACTTTGTAGAAAGAATCACTGGAAGCTCAAACCTGGTACAGGGATTGTTTATGACCCAAAAATGTGTCATGATCCTTTCCAGTCATTCCATTTAGTTCAAGGTTACTAGTAGAAAAAAGGTATGACATAACTTGACTTTGTAATGGAGAGTCAGTGGAAGCTCATACTCGGTACAGATATTGCTTATGATCAAAGAATATGCCTTGACCTTTATCCAAGGTCATTTTGGCGATTTCAAGGTCACTGGTAGAAAAAAGAAAAAAAATGTCTCGGCTAAAACTTTATTTGGAAAAGAATTGGTACAGGTATTGTTTTTGAAATAAGGAAAGTTCTTATTTTAATCCAGTATCAATGCAGAAAGTTCAAAGTTACAGGCAGAACAGTGTAAAATTATTTTTTTAAGACTTTAACTTAACAATGTAGAAATACTAGGAGCTTGTACTTGATACAAAGATTGCTCATTGGAACCTGACACAGGTACTGTTTATGAACCTAAGGAGTGTCATGACTTTAATTCGAAGTCAAATAGCAAGTGAAAGGTTGGTGGTATAAGAATTAAAAATTATGACAAGCCTTTATTATCTGATGGAGAAATATCTGTACGTATGCACGATGATTTACTAATGATCAAAGTATATGTGAATTTTGACTAGTCTCTTTTTGGCAAGAAATTGAAATGAAATGGCAAATTGAAAAAAAAAAAATCATTTTGGACCAATCCCGATCAAAATAAAACCATAATGAATAAAATAACAATTTATTGCCTTCTTTATTGTCCCCCGCTTTATCGAAAGCGAGGGGACATTAAATCTCATTCGTCTGTCTGTCCGTCACAAAAACTTTAACCTTGCCCATTATTTTTGATTTAGTGGAGCTATGACTTTCATATTTCACTTGTGTGTCCCTTGTGAGAAGACCTTTCTTTGGGTACCACCATATTTGACCTTTTGACCTAGACCTTGGAGTTTGACCCACTTTTACACAAAAAATCCAAACTTTTACTTTGGCCATATCTTTTGAATAGTAGAAACTAGGAATTTCATATTTCACAAATGCATTTTTTGTGTCAAGGCCTTTCATTGGATACCAACAATTTTGACCTTTTAACCTTGACCTTAGAGACCTATGAAAAAACTTTTACCTTGACCATAACTTTTGAACGGAAAGGGCTAGGGCTATCGTACGTCACTTATGTAATCCTTGTGAAAAGACCTTTCATTGGATACCAAGAACTTTGACCCTTTGACCTTGACCATGGAGATTGACCTAATTTTCAAAAACTTTGACCATGGCCACAACTTTTGAACGGTAGATACTACATGTAGGACTTCATATTTTCGCACATATGTATTTTTTGTGGCAAGGCCTTTCATTGGATACCAACCATTCTGACATTTTGACTTTGACCTTGGAGATTTCCGTACTTTTGAAAAAAGAAGTTTAACCTTGACCATAACATTTGAACGGTAAGGGGTAAGGCTTTCGTACTTCACATATGTAATTCTTATGAGAAGACCTTTCATTGGATACCAAGAACTTTGACCCTTTGACCTTGACCTTGGAGATTGGCTTACTTTTCCAAAACTTTTACCTTGGCCATAACTATTGAACGGTTAAGGCTAGGGTTTTCATCCTTCACATATGTATTACTTGTGACCTTTTTAAAGAAATCAACAACTCAGATCCTTTCACCTTGGAGATTGACCTACCTTTCAAAAATGTATCCTTGGCCATAACTTTCTTTTGAACAGGGGGCTGGGATTTTGTATTTCACAATCGTATTTCTTGTCTGAAAACCCTACTTTGGGTAATATATTTCATTTGAATTAAGAAATGTTAAATCTTTGTTATGTTGCCATACGAGGTCATCTGTGTTTCACAATTTGACACATCTTGTTCCTTATATTGAGAAGAGATAGGACTTTCATATTTGACATATATTTGCATTACCTGTGACAAGATATTTCCGAGCATGCTATGAATTCTCACCCCTTGACCTTGACCTTCACAATTGACCTTATTTTTAAAAGAAAAATCAACTTCGGTGATAATTTCTAAATAAATGACATATGATAGGGTGTTCATATTAGACACAATGTGTCATAAAAAATGACATCTCATCCACAAAGACACTGAAAGCGGGGGACCACAATTCTTTGAATTTGCTTGTTTATCTACATTTTAGTGAGAGGACTTCAGGGATTCAGTGTTTTGCATTAAAACGTCGTTTCTTGAATCCCCCACCCTCTGGATCAAAATAAAATTGCAAATAAACATGTCACCACCAAAAAATCTTTTCGAGAACCACTGTGACAGAAGAGATAAGGTATGGGAAATTTTATGACTGTTTAGATTCAAATTTGTTCAAACCATTACCCCCAGGGGAAAGGTAGAGTCATAAACAAATAATAAAATCTTTAAAAATGTTGTTTTCCGTAGATCTATCAAGAAAATCTGGGTTCAAATGCTGGTTCGGTCTTGAGGAGTATTTCCAACGCCACTTGATTTCACCTTACAAATCCTGGAACAATGCCAACTGTCTCAAACAAGTTCTGCCAACGAAACGCATGTACACATCCATGTTTGGTGACCCTGGTAATATCTTGGTAGCTGAGTGATAGTAGTGAAAGGCGAGATTACGGCCCCTTTCCATTACTGGAACATTAATTTTGGCTAAGAGAAGGAAAACTCCAACAGAAAACCACTGGCACTCCAAGTCCAGAGGGTTTCTGCATGGCATAGCACAAGGGAGAGTGAAAATCTTCATGATTACGGAAACCCAAAATACACTGAACACTCAACGGAAGGTTAGTCCTCTAACTGTGATAATGTTAATTCAGAGGACAACATGACACAGGTGGAAAGCCAGTTGGAAGTCCACAGGCCGAAGTCACTTTGCACAACTAAAGACAACATATATATAAGGAACTGAAATGTAAGAGCCTTGTATATTAAAGGGAAAATACCCAGATAGAAGAGGAGTTGTATATATATAGTCTGGATATACTAGGGCTAAGTGAAGCCCTAAGAATGAAAAAAAACTACATTGCAGAGTGGGAAAATAATGCTTTACTCATGACGAGTGGATGGATTGCAACAAGAAGAAGTAGGAATAATGTTGACAAAGAAAGAAGTCATTGACGGAATGGAAACCTACAAATGAGCCATTGATATTGGCAAGATTCTAGACACTGACTTTAAAAATAAGCCTGATAGTAGTATACTTACAACAAATGAAACCTTGAAGAACAAAGGAAGCATTCATGGAACAATTGTAGGAAGTCATTAAAGACATTCCCAAACATGATATACTAGAGTAGTATTGCTCATTATTAGAGATTTCGATGTAAAGGTTGGCAACAACAGCAAAGGCCATGGAACTGCAATGGGGGAACAAGGAATAGGAGATCGAAATGAAAACGGAGAACGACTATTGGAAACGCGCGAGCTTAATAATGTTGTCATTGCAGGAACAGTATTTCCCCCATAAACCAAGTCATAAGATATCCTGGATCTCACCTGATAGAAAGATCGAAAGCCAAATTGATCATGTGCTTATGTCAAAACAACACAGAACATCCATCTCAGATACAAGGGCAATGAGAGGAGCTGATGCAATCAGTGATCATGAACAGGTACGGAGTAAGATCAGAATTAAATCGAAGAAAGAAACAATTATGGCAAAATGCAGATACACGTAAAAAGAAGTCGGATGTCTAAAAACTACAACGGCTAGAGAAAAGGAAATCGTGCACGTTGGAACTGATTCCAAGTGCTAGAAAAATATCTGGAAAAATATGATAAAATGTCACAAAGAATCATCAGATAGCAATCTTGGAGTAAAAAAAAAAAAGCGACGAAAGCCTTTGAAAAGCAGAGACTCTTGGAAGGTGATAGAGTAAAGATTGGAAAGGTTAAAAGAAGCTTAAGAAATAAATAGTCATAACAAGACATAGAGGTAAAATGCATCATGAGGAATGACAGGAGAAATTGGACAGAAGGCAACATAACGGAAGCAGAAAGAGCAGTATGTAATGGACACTTGCAAACAGTGTATTAGATAACTAGAGTACTAGGTAATCAGAAGAAAGGCATGTCAACAGCAAGATCCCGAGCAGTCAAAACGAAAGAAAGAAAAGGTGGAAAGAGCACTTTTAAGAAATATTAAACCGTCCACAATCTGAAGATCCATTAAACGGTGAAAGCGGAGAACAAATAGTAGAGATGGATACAAGCCGTATACAGAAAGAACAAAACATCAAGGCTTTAAAGAAACTAAAGAATCGAAAATCTGGAGGAGCTGATGGGATAACAACTGAGATGTTAAAAGCAGACACAGAGACAACAGCAAGATATTTGGAAAATCTCTTCACAACAATTTGAAAATAAGAAACCACACCATCGGTTGGAGTAAATATAAGGCCTGATAGTCAAAAGGTGATTGATCAATATGTGATAACTATATAGGTATAACACTTTTGTCTGTGCCAAGCAAATTATTCTCAAGGATATGGTTGGAGTGAAAAAGAGCTGTATGTGCTACAGTGGTTAAAGTTTCTTCAAATCATGACGTCCTGGAATAGGGTGGAGCCACAGTAGGTAATATAGGTTTTATTTAGGAATACGAAGGGGAAAAAAATCAAAATGTCTATTCAAGAAGAGTAAAAATGTCTAAAGAATCGTAAAGCATCCTTTACTATTACAGATTGAAGTTTGTTTAAATCATTGACAGCCTTTCCCCCCATCCCAGAAAAAGGGTTGGGTCACAAGTTTCACATAGAAGTACTGTACATGTATTCATTTATGGAGAAAGTTAAAGACTAGAAACAGGAAAAGAGCATTGAATCCATGTTTTCTTGAAGGAAAATGAGAGACCCATGGATCTTCAGAGTGACTAAATCATTTGTTTAAGCACGATCAATAAACAAATGTTAAACAAGAGGCCGAGGGGCCACAGCGCTCACCTGAGCAATTGGCTAGGAAAAAGCACATATCAGATCAGAACTGAAAGTTTACGGAGGTGGGGGGGGCTTGAATTTTTAACCCCCCCCCAGGGGTTCATGATTTCAACAAACTAGAATCTACACTACCTGAGGATGATTCCACATAAATATCACTAATCATGGATTAGAAGTACTTGAAAAGAAGATTTTAAAAGGTATTCCTATATATCCCTATGTAAAACTTGGGTCGGCCATTTTGGCCCCACCCTAGCCACGGGGGTTATGATTTAAACAAACAA